>NW_015176012.1:218948-221406 GCF_001447785.1 Gekko japonicus | reverse complement strand
ATCAGCAGGTGCAAGTGGAGGAGTGGGGAATCAAACCTGGTTCTCCCAGATTAGAGTCCACACACTTAACCACTACACCAACCATCTTTCAGGTATGTTGTAGGGCTATCATTTGGATATGCTCCTGCAGAATGCAGGGGGTTGGACTAGATGACCTACAAGGTCCCTTCCAATGTTAACATTATATGATTCTATGAGATCTTGGAATTGTAGTAGATAACTCAATGAAAATGATGATAGTGTGCAACTGCAATAAAAAAGGCCAATGTTATGCTGGGGATTATTAGGAAGGGTATTGAAAACAGATCAGCCAATATCATAATGCCCGTATATAAATCAATGGTGCGACCTCATTTGGAATACTATGTACAGTTCTGGTCACCACACTTCAAAAAGGTTATTATCGCATTGGGGAAAGTGCAGAAAAGGGCAACTCGAATGATAAAAGGGTTGGAACATTTTCCCTATGAGGAAAGGTTAAAGTGCTTAGGGGTCTTTAGCTTGGAGAAACGACGACTGAGGGGTGACATGATCGAGGTTTATAAGATTATGCATGGGATAGAGCAGGTAGAGAAAGAGGTACTTTTCTCCCTTTCTCACAATACAAGAACTCGTGGGCACTCAACGAAATTGCTGAGCAGTCAGGTTAGAATGGATAAAAGGAAGTCCTTCTTCACCCAAAGAGTGATGAACACATGGAATTCACTGCCACAGGAGGTGGTGGCGGCTAGAAGCATGGATGGCTTCAAGAGAGAATTAGATAAACATATGGAGCAGAGGTCCATCAGTGGCTGTTAGCCACAAGGTATAGATAGGAACTCTCACTCCAGGGCAAGTGATGCTCTGTCTTCTTGGTTGGTCGGGGGGGGCAACCATGATAGGGCTTCTAGTGTCCTGGCCCCACTGCTGGACCTCCTGAGGGCACCTGGCATTTTTGGCCACTGTGTGACACAGAGTGTTGGACTGAAGGGGCCACTGCCCTGATCCAACATTGCCTTCTCTTATGTTCTTATTCTGTCGCTGGAATTAATTGGTTTTGCAATCTCTGTCTAGATAGACTGACTTAGAGATGTGAAAGCCTAAAGGTAAAGGTAAGGGTTCCCTTGCTCGAAAGCCAGTCGAATCCGACTCTAGGGTTGCGGTGCTCATCTCCGTTTTAAAGCCGAAGAGCCAGCACTGTCCAAAGATATTTCCGTGGTCATGTGGCTGGCATGACTAAACACCAAGGTGCACGGAACGCTGTTACCTTCCCTCTGAAGTGGTACCTATTTATCTACTTGCAATTTCTTGCTTTCGAACTGCTAGGTTGGCAGGAGCTGGAACTAGAGATGGGAGCTCACTCCGTCATGCGGCACCCCTGGGTCTCAAACTGCTGAACTACCGACCTTCCACAGCCTGCAGTTCAGCGTCTTGACCACTTGAGCCACCACAGCTCCTGTGAAAGCCTAGAAGGAAGCAAAAACATTCAGAGAAAAAAAATGAGGGTGTTTTCCCCATTTTTTTCCAACAGAAAAGTTGGACATTTGGAGAGCACTCGGGGGGGGGGGACTTTAGTGATATATTTTTCTTCTTTGGAAGAAATGAAATACTTTTCCAGACAAGGTCTTACTCACTCATGATGTGTACTATGAAAAATTTTCTGTAAAATAATAATTCCTACATATGCTGTAGTAAACGTATACCTCAGTAAAATATACTTAATTTTGTTATCAAAGTATTGCAGATATATCAATTTCCCCCCAATTTTTAGATTAAAAATGAAACAAAAAACTATTTTCCCCCTCATGGCTTCAAAAGTTACCTCATTGCTCCTCTGTATTTCAAAGGAATTTGGAACTACTTGGGAATGAAGCCAGGCCCACAGCGGGACTTTTGGGGTGAAACAGGAAGAACTGTAATATTTGCTAATAGTTAAGTGCACTTAATTTTGAATTGAGAAAAAAAATACTTTGCTTCCTAAAAGGAATTTAGCTAAAACACTTCTAAGGAACCAGAAAAATCTGAGCAAACATGGTTAAAATGATATAGTTATTTGTTTTTGGTTGAGAAGGATAAGGATATCTGGGTCTTAAGTGTTAGGCTCTATTGATAAAGAAACAGCTCAAAAGCATTTTTCCTTGCCTAAATACTGGCAGTGATTTCTGCAGGACTAGAGGGGAACACGATATATGAAATTGCAATGGAACCAAAGGAGGGGAGGACACCTCACTCTGCAATTCTTGGGACAGCGTGAATCATGGCTGGTCAGATCTGGAAGCAGGACAGATAACAGCAAATTAATATTTGTGGATTCTGAATTAATAAACTCATAAACTCTTTGTTGTGTTATGTTCCTTGTGCTTTTCAACAGAGAGAGGCTAGATCCAGCAAAAGAGATTTCTGTCAGCAGAATGGGACTTTCTCACCTCCCTCATCTCCACTCAAGTGCTGCGGGGGGGGGGGGGGTTCCCCCGGAACG
>NW_015176012.1:217625-218875 GCF_001447785.1 Gekko japonicus | reverse complement strand
GGGGGGGGGATTCCCAGGAACAGTATGAGGGGCGAACCCACGGGGAAAGAAGGATTCAGCACAATTCCCTCCCTACTGGTGGAAATCTACCTGTGGATCCAACCCATTAACTGTTCTATGTTTAAAAGACTGAAAACTTTTCTTAAGGAATTTTGCCTCAAATCCTAGTATACATGAATAGAATACCAACTGAACCTTTGGTGTTGTGTTTTCCCAACAGGAATTAAACGCATGTCAGAATGTCAGAATGTCCTGACATACTACAGACAAATCAGCATCCACCGTCTCCAGCTTTTATTCTTTCACCCACCCTCTGCAAAGACGTCAAGTCAGACAATGGCTCTTTACGGTCCTTTGAAGTGACATACCGGTTTCCTGCCCCCCCTGGTCCCCCCCCCACACACACACATGTTATCAGGTGAGCTTTTCCTTTTACACTGTACGGGCAGGGGCTCTTTATCCCTGTGGTTGGCCCTCCTGAGTAGCAGAGTGGCCAGTGTGTCAGACAAGAGGCTGGCTGGCTGGCCCCGCAGGACCCCTGGTCCGATCCGAGAGGGCTGTTTGGCAGTCACTGACTTTCTGGGAGGCTGTGCAAGGGTGCCTGTCACCAGACAGAGTCTGAGTCCCGACAGGACTGGCCCATAGCAAACAACAGGAGAGGAGAGGACTCCGACAGCAGCAGGAAGGAACAGCCCCGGATCAGGAGGGACCTGCTCTTTCCCCCAGACGGCCATCGTCACAGCAGGGCGCTTGAAGCTCAAGGAAGGAGACCAAAGGATGAGGAGGAGAGGTCTGTTGAAGACATGCTCATGAATGAAGTTTCTGCATAAACGAGCACCGCGCCCGACAGACTGACCCCAGGAGGGCTTCGAAGAGGGGAGGGGAGGGGAGGGGAGGGGGCCGCAACCCACCCTGAGTCCCCCGCTGGGATATATAAATGAAGGAAGGAAGGAAGGAAATGAAGGACGTGTCCTTCCGAGGAGAAGGAGGAGGAGGAGAGCCGAAAACGCGCAGCGCACTCTCACAAGGCCGAATTCCTGCGGAGGCCCCCATTCCTTCCTCCTCTGCAGAAAACAGCTCCAAAACGAAGAAGAAGGAGACGACGGCTGCCGAGCTGGCCCTACCCCGACGGCACCCGCGCCGGCCAGTGGGAGGAGGGGGGGGGGGGCGTCGTGGCGGGGGGGTCTGAGCCCCTCCCCGGCCTCCTTTGCCTCTCCTCCCCACAGGGGGGGGGTAGGCGCCCTTCCACT
>NW_015176012.1:171147-216676 GCF_001447785.1 Gekko japonicus | reverse complement strand
GCGGGGGCTCCAGGAGGCGGCCGCGCTCGGTTGAGGCGGGGCGTGCCGTTGTGGCCCCCCCGCCGTCCAGACCTTCGGGCGGGGAAGCCCCGGAAAGGGGGGGGGCTCCCTCCTCCTCCTCCTCCCCCTCCCGTGGCGGCGGCGGCGGCGGCCTGCAGCGGCAGGGCAAAGGCCGGCCCCGACTCGTGCTGCTGGGTCTGGGCTTTTGCGCGCGCCCAGAATTAAAACTTTGTGGTGGTGCCTGCTGGCTGCCCAGGGAAGCCCAGTGTGCCCAGAATGGTGTACTAAAAGGAAGGACAGGAGGGCCCACTGGAAACACTGGGAGGGAGGCCCTGCGAGGGAGGCCCACTGGGAAGCCTGGCAGCCAGGGACGCCATGGGGGGGCGGGGGGGCTCCACTGGAATACATTACGCCTCCCTGGACACGCCTCCTGGGTCCACCCCGGGGGCCCTCATGCCACTCTGGGCCCTGGCATCCCAGTCCCTGAACACTCCTCCTGCCTGCTACACCCCGGATTTTCCATTAGGGTCTCTGGGCCCAAATACACTACTCTGGGGATAGAACGAGAGGCCACGGAGTGGAATGAGGGCCCCAGGGTGTGCCAGGAGTGTTCTGGGACTGGGATGACAGGGCCCCAGGGTTGTGCAGTACAGAGGAGGAGAGGAGAACGACATAAGCTGCTTTGGCCCCCCCACTGCTGAACAGGAGCCAGCAGCCAGGCCTCCTCCTTGAGCCACGCATGTTGGGTGGCATCAAGTCACCTTGAGATGGGTGCCAGGCTTAGGGTTGCCAGCCCCCAGGTGAGGCCTGGAGATCTCCCAGGATCACAACTGAATTCCAGATGACAAATATCTATCCGCCTGGAGAAAATGGCTATCTGGCTGAGGCCTCTCCCCTCCCCAAACCGTGCCCTCCTCAGACTCCACCACAAAATCTCCAGGAACTTCTCAACCTGGAGCTGGGAACGCCAGCCAGGCCTGCTCCTCCCTCAAAGGCCAAAATGGGCCTGGAAAGTCTTGCCCCCCCCCCCTGACAGAGCCAAACCTGAAATATTGTGGTGGGCCCAGTCCAATTGTACAGTGGCCATTGTAGGACCAGGACCAGTTGCACACTGCTCACCAGGTGTGGCCGTGCAGTGACTTGCTGCTGCTCGGCCAGGCCACTTTGTATGGGTAGTGAGTCACGACTGGGACTGTCCCCAGCGAGCCCCCCATTGGGGGACATGACAAGGGAGGAGGCTTTGCTTTTGGCAGGCTGGTTTCTGGCTTCCTGTCAACCTCCATTCTTTTCTTAAAAGTTACAGGTGCTGTTCTGTGACCTGGGAGGAGGGGAGGGCTTCTGGAAGAAGAAGAGAAGAGAGTGGATTTATACCCCGCCCTTCACTACCCAAAGGAGTCTCAGAGTGGCTTACAAACTCCTTTCCCTTCCCCTCCCCACAACAGACACCCCCTGTGAGGTGGGTGGGGCTGAGAGAGCTCTTGACAGAAACTGCTCTTTTTCAAGGACAGCTCTTGTCAGCTTGCCCAAGGTCATCCAGCAGGTGCAAGTGGAGGACTGGGGAATCAAACCCGGTTCTCCCAGATTAGAGTCCGCGCACTTAACCACTTGCCAGGCTGCCTCTGTCAGTTTCAAGAATTTCCCCCCCTTTCTCTGCTGGAGTTGCTTTGTGTTGGATTTGCCCCCCCCCCCCCCCCCCGGTTGGATTTGTTCTGCTGTGATTCTCCGGTTTGACATTAGTTCTGTTGAGCTTGCACTGCCACAGAGGCACTGGGTTCTGCTAGGCATCTGTACATTGTCATTTGTTCTGTCGGGCTTGCAAAATCCGTCCCACACACTTGGATTTGTTTTGCTGTCTTGTGGTTCTCTGGATTCACATTAGTCCTGTTGAGCACGCACAGCCACAGTGCACTGGGTTCTGCTGGACTTTTGCACATTGCCACTGGTTCTGCTGGGCTTGCAAAAGAACCCCCAATGAGTTTCCACTGCAGATATTCTTTGGTTTGACTTTGGTTCTGTTTGGCTTGGCACATTGCCTTCTACTGGGTTCTGCTGGGATTACTGGCTTCTGCAATGGTTCTATTGGGTCTGTTGTTGATTCTTCCATGGGAGGCATTTGGCCAGGGATTGCTCTTTGTAGGGCTTTTGCCCTGGAAGGAGTTTGGAGGGTTCTCCCCCTCCATAAGAAATGATGGAGGAGAGCAGGGTGCACCCTGTTCAGGAGCTCACATCCTTGGTCCAATCTGCTTCCACCTAGAAAGGTTCCCCATATGGAATAACAAAGTCAAAAAATTCAGAAACTCCCCCCAAAATCTGAATCCAAATCCCATACCAGTATTTGGTATTCTGGAATATCAGGAATACCTATATTTTCCAGGTCCAATATACCCAAATCCAGTAAACACCTTTTTTCTTTTTTTGCACATCCTAACTACTCAAGCCTCCTAGACCCTAGTATGACAGCACACCACACCAGCTCTTTTACTTCCTATGATCTTAGGGACTAGTGTGGTTGTCTTAGAGAAGCCTTGGCAACTGTATGTTGTATGTTGGGCACAGGCATAGAAAAGAGAAACCAGGCCTATGGTTGAGGAGGTGGCAACCCTGAGCCTGTTTGCGGGGGAGGGTGGGATAAAAGCCAAAATAAATACATGCATACACACATCTTGGGCCAGGGAGGAAGCTGTTGGCCTTGCTATATCAGCCTAACTGTGCTCCCATTTGTGCTTAGCGGACTTGGAAGGAGGTGCGGCTTCTAAACAAGGAGAAAGCAGAGGGCAAGCATCTTAGGTGACTGCAGTATGTATAATGTAAGCATAATTATCTTGAGGCTACTGAAGACAGGAAAGGACAGCTGGAGGTCCCACGGTTACTGGAAGGTTGCATCAAGGAAGAAGCCTTGAACCATGAGGAAAGGCGGGTATAAATGTTTTAATGAGCAAGCAACATTACTCCCTCCCAGAAGAAAAGGGGAAGTCTAGCTTGGACCCAGCCGTTAGCTAGAGGGTCGCTTGCTCCCTCCTCCCAGGAAGAACCCCACCCCCACCGGCCAGCTGACCTGAGGCTGCAGGAGAGAGGGGGGCACACTGGCCTCGGTGACGGGCCCCCCAGGAGAGTGGCGCCACCACTCAGGCAAGAACTGCAGCCTCCCCTTCCCCCTCCCTTTGGGGGTCTTTTTCATTTTCACTTTGTAAACATCTGTCTTTTATGTGAGCCACTTTGGGAGATAATTATCTTAAAAGCGGGACCAAAATAAATATGGTACAAAAGTCCAAAGCAATCAATCAAGAGGAAAGCTTCTTAAAATGTCACGTTTTTAATATACATAGGTAATTATCCCATTGGCATACAAAAGATATAAATATAATTGATGTAAAACAAGGCACAGCGGAGTTCTCAGCAGCACAAACACAAGGCGGAGGCAAGAGAGAGCACACACACAACTAGCCCCCTCACCCGGCTGGGGCCCATTTCAAGGAGCAGCAAAAGCCGGCCGAGCACGGAACCAGGCTGGCCCACCCCCCACCCCACAGCTACAGGGGCCTATGAACTGCAGTCCCCACGGGAGAGGGAAAGGTATCACACCCACTCCCCTGTAGTGTAAACGTAAACCACAGGAGTAAAAACTGGCTGACACCAAATGCCAAGTTGCCTATAAACCTGAAAGAATGTCAGGAAAGCCAACAATATTTGTTGAACTGTATGGGAATTTAATAATAATAATATTCCAAAAGTCAGAAGTTAGGTTAGGAATAAGGACAAAAACTCAAAATAAGAGTAAGACTTTTTAATACTTGGTATAGCTGGCCATGGTGGCTCAGAGGTTAAAGATGCTGAGCTGCAAACCAGAAGGTCTGTAGTTCAGCAGTTTGAGACCCGAGTGTGCCGCATGATGGAGTGAGCTCCCACCTCTGGCCCCAGCTCCTGCCCACCTAGCAGTTCAAAAGCAAGAAACTGCAACCAGATAAATAGGTACCGCTTCAGTGGGAAGGTAACAGCATTCCATACGTCTCGGCATTTAGTCATGCTGGCTACATGACCATGGAAACGTCTTCGAACAGCGCTGGCTCTTCGGTTTGGAAATGGAGATGAGCACTGCCCCCTAGAGTCGGATTCAACTAGCTTTCAAGCAAGGGAAACCTTTACCTATAGCTGGAAAAACTGGCCAAGGAAATCTGCCCTCCAAGCAAATAAAGTACCCTCCTGTAGACCACCAACAAGATGTCTCAGAATCAGAAAACCACGGCACAATCAGCAAGGAGTACAGTCAAGCTTCTTTCTCCCAGGGACACAGAAGAGGCCTCATCCATAGCCCTTCCCCTCCTTCCTTACTGCTTTACCAGCCGTGGCCAAGGGGGGAAAGTGTTTCCCCTCATCTCTATAGAAGCAAGCAGGGGTTGCAGTAGAATTGAGAGTCATAGAGACTGACAGCAAATGAAGACTGCGTGTGTCCATGAGCTCAAAGGCTTTGCACATGAGTTCCGTCAGTACCAGAAACTGGCTCCCTGTAGATACAAACCATACAAGAGATCTTTGAGGAAACGTTTTGCCAACAAAGTAAAAATACCAGTACTATATTGTTTTACAAACTATGTATGCTGTTTATGCTCTTCTGTAAGTTTAATACTATTGACTATTACTTACTTTTGAGAAAAAATTAATAAAAATAATTAACAAAACAAAAAAAGAGCAGTCCAGAACTGGGTTGTGTAGCGGGGGGAGGGGGGATAGCGGCCAAATGTACTTCTACGAATGGAATCACAGTGCCATGATCATTCAGATTAAGAGGTTAAAATGGCCACAGTAGAGGAAAGCAAAGGGCCTCAAGCAGATCCAGGCAGTTGGGTTCAGAATGAGAGCAGTGATGAGAAGGATCTGAACATGATCATGGGGGTCACAAGACCTACAAACAGAGAGGACAGCTTAAACTTAGAGGATGGAGACGGCTGCTTGAGCCTGCAGCTGTCAGAGCCACAAAAAGAGCAGCCTCTGATCAACATCAAGAAGTTGGCCACCGATTATCACCTCCGTTCCACTGGGCGGGAACTGATGTGTTAGGCAGACTGAGGGATTATACCTACAGCACAAGTAGTGGGTCTGGATCCACTCTGGAGTCTCATCTGGAAGAGAAGCGCAATAAATGTTTGTTTCCATGTTCACCGCGGGAAGTGTGGGGCACGTACCCATGTGCCACAGCCACTACTTTCAGGAACAGAGTCTGAAGAAAGGAGCCAAATTAAGGTGACCAGAGAGGGAAACCAAAAAGCAGTAACTTTCCAGGTCCTGATGGCATACACCTGAAAGTTTTTAGGGAACTCAAAGATGAGATTGTTGATCTACTAACCTGTATATGTAACCTTTCACTAGATTCAGGCGCTGTGCCAGAAGACTGGAGGGTAGCAAATGTTACAGTTTGGTGTGGTGGTTAAGTGCGTGGACTCTAATCTGGGAGAACCAGGTTTGATTCCCCACTCCTACACTTGCACCTGGCTGGATGACCTTGGGCAAGGCATAGTTCTGGCACAGCTGTTCTTGAAAAAGAGCAGTTTGTGTCAGAGCTCTCTCAGCCCCACCTACCTCACAGGGTGTCTGTTGTGGGGTGGGGAAGGGAAAGGAGTTTGTAAACCGCTCTGAGACTCCTTTTGGGTAGTGAAGGGCGGGGTATACATCCAATCTCCCTTCTACACCAATTTTTAAAAAGGGGTCCAGAGGGGAACCAGGAAATTACAGGTCAGGCAGCCTAACATCTGTCCCAGGCAAATTAGTAGAAAATTGTTAGGTACACAGAGGGACAAAGCCTGCTGAGGGAAAATCAACATGGCTTCTGCAAAGGGGAGTCCTGCCTCACCAACCTTTTGAAGTTTTTTGAGAAAGTGAACAAGCATGTAGATAATGCTGACATGGTAGACATTATATACTTGGACTTTCAAAAGCTTTTTGACAAGGTACCTCACCAAAGACTCCTGAGTAAACTGGGAGTGAGCAGTGTAGTAGCAAAGTCTGACACAAAATTATTCAGGATGGTGAAAACCAAGGCTGGGTATGAAGGGCTTCAGGAGGATCTCCACAAATTGGGCAAGTGGGCGACAATACGGCAGATGAAGTTTGGTGTTGGTAAGTAGAAGGTGATACCACATTGGGATAAAAGAATCCCAACTTCCACTATAGGCTGACGGGGCCGGAACTTGCTGACACTGAGAGGGAAAAAGATCTCGGGGTCCTAGTGGAGAGAGCTCAATGGAAATGTGAACCCCAGCATGCTGCGGCAGTGAAAAGGGCAAACTCTGTATTGGAGATTATTAGGGAAGGGATTGAAGGTAAAATGGTACAGAGGAGGACAATCAAAATGATCTGGTTGTTGGAGCACCTTCCCCATGAGGAGAGGCTGAAGAGACTGGGACTTTTCAGTTTCTAAGAGACGACTAAGCCTGTGGGGGGAGGACACATGATAGAAGTTTATAAAATTGTGCACAGGGTGGACAATTGGGATGCTGCCATCCCAACGAGAGGGCAACAGCCTCCAGCAATAAAATCAAAGATGCAAACAGAGTTGTCTGTCATCTCATATACCGTTATTTGAATGGATGGTCCCAGAAGAGTAGTTATGAACCAAGACCAGTGGGGGGAGTAAAGGGAAATGGTGTAATCAGTCTTTCCCTTCAGACACTGACAAAGAACACAAGCCACAGAGGAAGCACTTTGATCCAGAGATGGTGTTTTTGGAATTAAGACAGTGCCGTAGCTTATCAAGGATGAAACATGATATGGCGTCTCTCAAAGGAGTTGGCTCAGGTGCCAACACCTACCAACTTGTCTAGGGATTGTATTCTCCCTTTTTCTTCTGCTTAAGGATACAGTTTAGTTTGTAAAAATCATACTGGAGAAACTGCAAGGAAGTCCAAGCGCATGGGTCTTGGCACTCAACAAATGCCGTGGGCAAAGCTGGTAGCTTAGAAGCAGAAGAGGAAGGTTTCTTCCTGAGAGGGGAAGAGCCCTGGCTGTCATGTTTCTCCTTGGCTTTACTTTAGATTGTTTATGATCAAATTCTGTGTCAATTCCAAGCTGGAACCTGATTGGATAAAACACTGAATGTGGAGACTAGAGGTACTGAGTTCAAACTGAAGAGTGCTAAAGGTATTGTACCTGAAGCCATGGAATCAGAAGCCCACGAAACTCACTCCCACAGCGGAGTGCACAAGGAAGGTGACCTCTAGTAGCACAGCTATTATAAAAAAAAAAACTCCCTGCAAAGCATGCGGTTTCCTGTGAATTTTAGCAGCACTTTCTGAACATTGTTCAGTTCATGTGCACAACCCGTGTGTGTCCCCCCTGCACAGACACTACAAAGACTCTGCCTTCTGCCAACCAAAACTTCTTTCCTGGACCAGCATGAGGATGCTTTTCTCCCCTCCCTCCCCTAATTTCTCAACAAGAAGCAAATCAAATTCCTGAGCAGTAGCCATGATATCCCATTGCAGCAAAAATAAACAAGAGTTTTGTGGCAACTTAAAAAGAGAAAGCTTTAAAAGAACCTTCAAATCTTGTTCATCTTCAAAGTGCCTCTTACATATTTAGTTCCATTATTTGGTCACTGGTTGAAACAAGAGTTCAAAAACCCTAAGCAGCTCTTCAAAGGAGCCTGGCCAGTCAGGGACACACCTCACCCAGCTCCATTCCAGTCAGCAGTTTTCAAGCAGGTGCGATACAGCAACAGGAGTCCCACTGTATCCTCTTCAAACCGACCAAAGACTTTAACCTTCACACACCCCTTTCCTGGAGAACAAAGCCCTACAACAAATAATGTGATCACCAGAGCAACAACAAGAACCAAGACCCATCCACCTCACTGACAAACTGGACCGCAGAGTAACGAGACAATTTTTTGTTACAGGCTAGCAAAACATCAAGCACACCGCCAGGCAGTGAAGGACAACAGAACAGACAGCGGAACTCCGTTTATGGGATTCCAGCAACAGGGGTTCTGACTCTTTTGGGCTTGGCTACTCCAGGGGAAGAACGTGACACAGAGCCTTCTCTCACAAACAGCCTCCCTCTCCTCCGTTTGCAACTGCAACAATGACAATCCATGTTTCCTCCTCAAATGTGCTCATGGAGCCTCACATATGGAAAAGGCAGCATTCTCCAGCTGGCTGCTATTGTGCCTCCCCGTCTGCTTCTGGTTAAGAAGCTCGTAGTTTCCCTTGAGTATCCTCACGTATGTCTCTTGCCACCCTCCACACATGCACACAAACACACACCACAGCCTGAACGTTAGCACAAGAAGAAAAACAGATGGAAGGCTGGAAGTATCATTTCCATCATTCACACGCTAGCTTGCTATCGAAGCTGGAGAGTCCAACGGCAAAGGCCTGAAGGGCACACAGGGGATAGTTGAAATCCAGGGTGAACACATCTTCAGCAACACGACCAAACTGCATCACAATATAGTCAGCTGGAGAGAGGGGGAAAGAGAGAGAAAATCAGAATCTGGCAACTTCAGATTATTTATTTATTTATTTATTTAAATGTATTACCCGCCCTCCCCGCGAACGAGCTCAGGGCGCCGTACAGATGGGGCCAATGCCCAATACATAAAACATTAAAACTGCATTTAAAAACATTCAATACAACTTAAGTGCTCGCCATAATATCTAACAAGGGAACAGATGACGTCATCAGGATAGTATCCTTAGTGGCCACAGCTCCACGCAGTACCACCATTTTAGCGCTCACGGCGAGTTGGTAATAAAGGGCTAGGACAGACAGTAATAGTCGTAGACAGATGGTAACAGTCGTGGCGGCTCCTACTCAAACGCCTGGCGGAAGAGCTCCGTCTTACAGACCCTGCAGAACTGTGCAAGGTCCCACAGGGAGCTCGTTCCACCAGGTAGGAGCCACCACCGAAAAAGCTCTGGCCCTGGTAGCAGCCAGCCTGGCCTCCTTGGGGCCTGGAGTCGTCAGATCATTGGGGAACATATGGGGAAAGGCAGTCCCGTAGGTATGTCGGACCCTGGCCATCTAGGGCTTTAAAGGTAAGAACCAGCACTTTGAAGCGAATCCGGTATGCTATCGGCAGCCAGTGCAGCGCTTTCAGCACAGGCTGGATGTGTGCCCCCCTAGGAAGGCCCATCAACAGCCTGGCTGCAGCATTCTGCACCAGCTGCAGCTTCCGGATTTGCGACAAAGGCAGCCCCATGTAGAAAGCATTACAATGGTCTACCCTCGAGGTGACCATCGCATAGATCACTGTGGCTAGGTCGTCGCAGTCGAGAAAAGGAACCAACTGCCGAGCCAGCCGAAGATGGTAAAAGGCCGCTTTGGCAGTGGCTGCTACCTGGGCCTCCATAGATAATGTGGAGTCCAGGAGCACCCCCAAACTCCTAACCTCCGACGCTGGCACCAAAGGCGCCCCCTCGAAGGTCGGGAGCAGGAGCCCCAACCCCAAATCACATCGACTCAAACCCAGGACCTCCGTCTTCGTTGGGTTTAGTTTCAGCCGACTCAGCCTGAGCCACCCAGCCACAGCCTGTAACGCACGGTTCAGATCTTCTGGGTCGGAGCCTGACCGGCCGCTCAACATCAGATAGAACTGGGTGTCATCCGCATATTGATGACACCCAAGCCCAACCCTCCGGGCAATTTGGGCAAGGGGGCGCATGTAGATGTTAAACAACATCGGGAACAATTCAGCCCCTTGGGGCACCCCGCATTCAAGGGGGTGTCTCTGGGACTGCTGTTCCCCTATCACCACCCTTTGTCCCTGACCTTGTAGGAAAGAGGCAAGCCATTGAAGGGCAAGTCCCTGAATCCCCACGTCGGCGAGGCGGTGGTTCAGCAACTGGTGGTCAACCGTATCAAATGCGGCCGACAGATCTAATAACAACAGTGCCGCCACGCCGCCCCGATCCAAATGCCTACGGAGGTCGTCAGTCAGAGCGACCAGTACCGTCTCTGTCCCATGCCCCGGACGGAAGCCAGACTGGAAAGAAGAATGGAAGTTGTTATCATGCTTTCCTGACTAGGCCCCCCCCGCCCCCCCCCACATCTCTAAGCTGAGAGAGCCCTGCAGCAGCCCAGTGTGACTCCCCCTCCTCCTCCCAGGCCCTTCAGGCTGCCCGCACGCACGGAGGCCCCAGCGCCTGGACCCCCTTTTCTCGTATTTGAAGAGCAGGCCATCCGTTGCTCCCTACACTCTGCAAGGGCACAAGGGATCCCCCTGTTTCTCTGGCCAGAGTGGCTGCCTCCCTCCCTCCCTCCCTCCCTCCCCCAGAGGTGTCAGACAAGAGACCAGGAGGCTTCACCAGACTGCTCAGGCAATGCACATCGGAAGGAGGAGCAGGTCCTCCTGAGGCCTAAGAAGCAGGTCCACATCACAGGTGCTAATGTGGCCTCCCAAAGCTGGCATGGCGAAAGAGACAGGCAGCATCCTGTGCCAGGTATAAGGTGCCAGCATGGAACAACTGGGCCGGGGGAGTATGGCACACATGACGGCAAGGGTGGTCTATGCACAACTGCGGCACGAAACTGGACATGGCAGAAGTAAGAAGTTGAAAGGAAGGATTTGGGCCACGAATGGATTGTTGAGGGGGGGGGGGGGGGGGGACGGCTCAAACACAGGTGGGACGACCAGCAATTCAGAGTGGCTGATTAAGGATTCTGAAAGCAAGAAGTGGAAAATGTTGTATGTTGGCATCGGGTGGCAAGCAGTGTCTTTAGAAGTAACTAGCTGGTCCTAGCATTGCCCTCCTCCCCACCAAAGCTGTCTTTTGGGGCGGGTGAGAAATTCTAGGTTGTTGAACAGGCAGTTTGGCTTCCCAGCCCCCACCGCAGCTCTTACGGTCATTTTCATGAACAATCTGGAAGTTCTTCACTGAGGCCTGGGTGACTCTCCCATGGAAGTTCAAGACATAAGATTGGGTATCATCATTCCACACGGGAGCCTTGTTGTGTAGCTCTATCAGGTTATCTAGGTTTTTATTTTGCCATTTTGACAATAAACTTTCAAGTTCCTGTGCAACAGAATAAACAGAGGGAAAAAGCACTCCTCATTTGAACGCACGGCTTCTATCCCACTTTTCCCAGCATTCATAGTGACCTACCTATTTTAATGTATTTTGTGATGTTTGTTTTTAATAGTTCACTACTTAAAAGTAGCAGCAATTTAAAACTTTAAAAGAACAAAAATAAGCAGCAATTTTAATTTTATAAACCAGCATTAACAAAACAAATAATCCAGGCACAGCAAAATGATAACGGGGGGGGCAGGCGGGGGTACAGCGGGGGAGGGGGCCGTGACTCAGCCAAAAGCAGAACAGAACAATACAGGCTCCATCTGGTGCTGGGCAAATCTCAAGAGGAAGAGGATTCCAAAGACGTGGCACCACCTTCAGCCAACATCACCAAACATCTCTGGAAAATCTCAGTGACTTAAGATTGGTGTATGCTGGCGTGCCCAGTTCAGCAAACTAACAACTGGACTCAGCCAGGCAGGTACATAGGCTTCTATATGGTTTTGCTTTTCTGTGTGGTGGGGTGGGGTTTTTTTGTATTCTTCACATGTGTGTTGTGTGCATGTATGTGCACCTGGAAGTCCTGGCAGCCTCTGGTGACTGACCCCCTCCTGGGGGCCCGGAGGCTATTCAGAGAGGTGGCTGAGTGAAGCCTGCCCCCGCCTCCCGGACGGCTGGTCTTCCAAGGAGGTCTCCCACCCAAGTACTAGCCAGAGTCGGCCCTGCTTGGCTTCTGAGACCTGAGGAGATCGGCCTGGCCTGGCCTATCCAGGTCAGGGCAGTTTTGGTTGGTGAGATCAAGGCATCCCCTTAAATTTACCTTACACATTGTTAATGTAAAGACGACCAGATGCTTCCTTTGAGAAGACTCTGGATGGATTTTTGCTGGCTTTTGTATTCCCAGCCAGCCGACTCCGTTCCTTGCTGCTTCTTCTGGGAGAACGTGGCGTCATCTAAGACGAGCACTAAAGTTAAGCTATGTGCCTACAGGCATTTTATACAGAGTGCCAGCAAGACCAAATTGTGACATCATGATTTGGAAAATCTGCTCCCCCTTTTTAAAAACTTGTAACACCCAGCCTAATGAAGAGTTCTGGTGAGCTCAAAAGCTCACTCAATGTTTTGTGAATTTGGTTGGGCCTACTAAAGGGTATTACATGAATATTGTTCTTGTTTTGAGATAAAGGAGCTGCGGTGGCTCAAGTGGTTAAGACGCTGAACAGCAGGCTGTGGAAGGTCAGTAGTTCAGCAGTTCGAGACCCAAGTGTGCCGCATGACGGAGTGAGCTCCCATCTCTAGTTCCAGCTCCTGCCTACCTAACAGTTCGAAAGCAAGAAATTGCAAGTAGATAAATAGGTACCCACTTCAGTGGGAAGGTAACAGCGTTCTATGTGCCTCGGTGTTTAGTCATGCTGGCCACAGGACCACAGAAACGTCTTCGGACAGCGCTGGCTCTTCGGCTTTGAAACGGAGATGAGCACCACAACCCTAGAGTCGGACTCGACTGGCTTTCGAGCAAGGGAACCTTTACCTTTTTTACCTTTGAGATAAAGGCCAGACACTGGTTTCTTAATAATCAATGAATGCTGATTAATAAGGTATGGCAACTTGCAGTTAGGGTAAAATTTGATATGACATGGTATCAATATCAATAAATACACATAAATCAATTTTATTTATTTATTTATTTATTTGATTTATACCCCGCCCTCCTTGCCGAGGCGGGCTCAGAGCGGCTTACAACAGTTCATAAAATACAATTAAATACAATAAAAGTCTATCATAGGCTTATAAATTACGGTACTTAAAATAACAAACATTTAAAATCATAGACACAGAAAACGTTGGAACATACTCAAGCAACAAGCACAGCAGTTCTTATAACATAGTCTAAGTGCCTGTTGGATGTCAATCCTTTCACACCAGCACAGTTCTCATTTAGTTTGCGGCGAACACAGGCTAGGAACCTTGATGGTAGGACCTCGGTTACAGGCTAGAAAGCCAGGGCACAGGGACACTCCCTGGTGTGTAGTGCAGCTCCTTAATCAAATACCTGGTGGAAGAGCTCCGTCTTGCAGGCCCTGCAGAACTGTAAAAGGTCCCGCAGGTCCCTGATCTCTACCAGGAGCTCATTCCACCAGGATGGAGCCACCACTGAGAAGGCCCTGGCCCTGGTTTCCGCCAGTCTGACATCCCTGGGGCCTGGGAGGGCCAGCCGATTTTGTGCCCTGGAACGCAGTGCTCTCCGGGGAACATGTGAGGAAAGGCGGTCCCTCAGGTATGTTGGTTGTATATGCGCTGTCAATGGGGTCCCAGGAAGGACCCTAGCCACTGCATTCTGGACCAGTTGTAGTTTCTGGGTCAGTCTCAAGGGTAGCGCTATGTAGAGCAAGTTACAGTAGTCTAACCTGGAGGTGACCATTGTGTGGATTACTCTGTGGCCAGGTCAGGGTGAGACAGGAAGGGAACCATTTGCCTGATCTGGCGTAGTTGGAAGAAACACCAGGTCTAGCAACACTTGTGATCTGGGCCTCCATCAATGAGGAGGCATCCAGAAACACACCCAGACTCTTGCCGGTCAGCACCGATGTTAAAGGTACACTGTCAAGAGCCGGGAGTTGGCACCTCAATCCTGGACCCTCCCCCCAGCCACAGAACCTCGGTCAGTTTCAGTTGGCTCTGCTTCAATCATCCAACCACAGCCTCCGGCCCTTCAGCCAAAAGGGATGGGACAGTGTCCGGCCGGCCGGCCATCAACAGACACGACAACCCAGCCAGAAGCTCCACTCCAGCTGGGTGAAGGGAGCTGATGAGGAAATCCCTACATGCCTGCAGGCATTTCGCACTTAAATTAATTCAAGACCTCTGGCAGACCTGCATTCTAAGGTCGTAAAAGAATCTGATGGTGTTCTGTTGGAACCTCCAGCTCTCATCTTTGAGAAACCTTGGTGGACCCTTCGGGTACCACGAGATTGGAGTTGGCCAAATGCTGTTCTGATCATCAAAAGGGAGAAGAGGAAGAAGATTTGGGAAATACAAGCTAATCTGACCTAAGCAGACTGTTGTTGTTCAGTCGCACACTCGAGCCAGACTCTCCGCGACCTCATGGACCAGATCACACCAGACCCTCCTGTCTTCCGCCGTCCTCTGAAGTTGGCTCAATTTCATGTTCGTTGCATCAATGACACTGTCTAACCACCTCATAGTTTGCCGTCCCCGTCTTCTTTGACCTACAATCTTTCCCAGCATCAGGGTCTTCTCCAGTGAGGGCTCCCTTCTCATTTGGTGGCCAAAATATTTGAGCTTCAGCTTCAGTATCTGGCCTTCCATGGAACAGTCAGGGTTGATGTACCTGAGGGGCTCATCTTCCGGCATCATATCTTTTAGCCTTTTGTTACTGTCCATGGAGTTTTCTTGCCAATATTGGATTGCCATTTCCTTCTCCAGTGGATCACATTTTGTCTGAGTTCTCCGCTGTGGCCTATTCGTCCTGGGTGGCCTTCCACGGCATAGCCCACAGCCTCATCAAACCACGCAAGCCCCCTCGCCACGTCAAGGCAGTGATCCAGTGATTAATCTGTACACATCTTGAAAACAATACACTGATGAGTAGAACTTGGCACAGATTTCTGAAGAACAAGTCCTGCCAAGTTAATCTTATACCAGTTTTTTATTGGTTTACTATTCTGGGGGATCACAGGACTGTTGTGGATATAACATCCTGAGGTTTCAGCAAACATTTGGTCATCTGATGAAATGGAGATGACAGCTCTGTCGGGTAGATTCCTGGCTGGCTCAAGAGCATTCAAAGAGTGCTCTTCAGTGGGGTGCCACTGAGATCTACCATGGGCCTGGTACTATAAGCCTGTTTTATCAATGACTTGGATGAATGGATGGATGGAAAAGAGTCCTTGTCAAATTTACCGATGACCCCACACAGGGAGAGGTATTAAACATCGCAGAAGACAGGCAAAATTCAAAATGGCCTTCTTAGGTTAGAAAGTTGAAATTCTGCAGAGCCAGATTTAAAGTTCTACATGTAGGCAAAAAGAATAAAATACATATGATTAGGATGGGGAGCATCTGGCCCGGCAGTAGTCTGGATAAAAAGGACTTGCAGTCAGTCACAAGATGAACATGAAGAAGACTAATGTGACTAAAGGCTGCACTAAGAAGAGCACAGAATCCATGTCATAAGTACTAAGAGTTCTATTCTGCTTTGCACTAGTCAGACTTCATCCACAGTTCTCTCTCAAATTCTGGGTGCTGCACTTTGAGAAAGACATAGACAAGTATTAGGATGGATTCAGAGGAGGGCAGACAAAGATGGTTATTTCCTGGAGGCATAGGGCCATAGGTACCACTGCTGTGGACTTTGTGAAAACACAAGGTACTGTGGAGAGGCCAAAAGGAAGGACCCGATCCTGGAAATGGAGGTCTCCATCTGCAAAGAGTAGATGTCGACTATGTTGTAGGCAGATCATTATATGAAAGTATGCATCTTGCAGATCTATAGGCGCCATCCACGTTCAAATGAGGTCACACCATCGATTTATACAGTTCACATTTGAGTTCTTTCAGAACTCTTGGATGTATGCCATCGGGGCTTCCCACCATCACGTTTCAAAACTATGAAATAGTGGGAGTAGAAGCCTTGGCGATGATCTGATGGAGGGACTTCTTCGATGGCTCCCTTACTCAGCAGAGTTTGAACCTCGTCCATAAGGAAGGTGGAAGGGGGAGTTGGCACAAAGCGAGGTGTTGGGGGAACCAAAACGAACTCTATGGTGTACCCCACCCCCCTTATGATGATGGTGAGGGCCCAGGAGGCTGTGGTGATGGTGTCTCACCCTGTATAGGAAGGATGAAGCCTGGTGCCCACAGGTGGGGTACATCGGGGTGGAGGGGAAACACCCCTGAGGGGAAGGGAGTCAAACAGAGCGCTTAGTGGATTGTGAAGGACATTTCTCAGACTGTTGTTTATTCCTGGAAAAGTTGGGCTGCTTTGGCAGCAGAGACTTCCTCTTCCAAGAATCCAAGGAGTCAATGGGCCATATTGGGAGTGGAGGAAAGATGGCTTCCACTGCCTTGGGTTTAGAGAATTTCTGGACAAGGTGGGGCTGAGAGAGTCTCCCAAGTCCCGAGCTCTCTCCCAGCTGCCATCCACGTTCTTCAGAGTGCCATCCGTAGAAGAGTGGAAGAGGCCCTCGCTGCTGAAGGGAAGATCCTCCACTTTCAACTGTATCGCAGGAAGCAAAGAGGTGGAACGTAGCCAGGCATGCCTGCATAATGCAATGGCTGTGGCAAGACATGGGGTGACGAGGTGACAGCATGCTTTAAGCCATTAATTCGTTGTTTCACGACCTTGGAGGCTTCAGATACCAGGACAGCTGCATGTTGCTCGTCTGGTGCTGGGAATTTGGCAATAAACGGTTTAAATTGATTTGCCAAGTGAAAGGAGTAAGCCAAGAAGTAGGAGAGGAAATTATGGACCTTTGCTATCCGGGATGTCAAAGCACACACTTTCCTGGCCACGGTGTCGAGCTTCTTCCCTTCATGGTCTGTTTGGTGTAGTGGTTAGGAGTGCAGACTCTACCCTGGGAGAACCAGGTTTGTTTCCCCATGCCTACACATGCAGCTGCTGCTGTGACCTTGGGTCAGTTACAAGTTCTTTCAGAGCTGTTCTCTCATGAGCAGTTTTTGAAAGAGCAGGGGGTTGGACTAGATGGTCTGCATGGCCCCTTCCAACTCTGTGATTCCACGAAGAGAGGAGAGCCAGACAGGGAAAACAGGGGAAAGCCCACCTGGCCTACCTGCCCAATGAGGAGATGAACTGGCATCGTAAAAACCTGAGCCAGGGATCAGTTCCTCTCCACGGAAATCTTTAGTAAAAGGCAAAAGATGTATGCGCTCTGAAGAGACACCAGAGTCAGCAGAACAATCTACTAATCAAAGGAATTCAGCTGATTCGAGTTTTTAAAAACTTAAGTGTGTTCCTCATTGCTAGGAAATAAAAACAAAGACACTACCCTTTTCAAGGCAAAAGACAGACCTTTGGAACATGGACTATCTGGTGTGCCAAGTCTAGAGCCAGTGAGGAGGACTAACTTGGTTTATCGAACTAGGAAGGATTCAGGAAATTCCTTTCTTGAAAATTCAATAGAAGAGAACCTTCTGTCCTCTTTTGCGGACCTACCCAGGAAAAGATCACTTCTAGATTAGAGCAACTATGATCTAAACGTTTATGTGCTAGCAGGAATTGCCAGCAACAAGTAAACACTGACTCTCCAAAGAAAAGAGACTCTAAAGGCCATAATTGGCAATGAACTCCCTCTCCATCTTCTACTTTAACCACAATTAGCAGGGAGAAGCAAGGAGATAAACTAAAAATTGCTCCACAAAAGGATGTACTATTTCATTCTCTCCCGAAGGGCAAACAAGGCACTACTGGACACACTTCAAATAATGGATGTATAGTCTTCGACCCAAGGGGCGAGCTAGAGAAATTACAATAGACCTGAGCCAGGGAAGAAAGACAAGAAGAAGAGATGGGATTGATACCCCGACCTTCTCAGAGCGGCTTACAATCTCCATTCCCTTCCCCTCCCCTCCCCTCCCCTCCCACAACAGACACCCTGTGAGGTAGGTGGGGTGGAGAGAGCTCTCTCAAGAACTGTTCATGAGAGAACCGCTCCGAGAGAACTTACGACCGACCCGAGGTCACAAGGGCTAGGTGCCAAAGGGCCTCATTAGCAGAGCTTAGAGTATCTCCACACAAGGGGCAGAATTCCTAAGTGTTCTGAGTTCAAAGATTCCACCCAGATGCTGTGACCTGTGGGACCCATCAAGGGGGCAGTAGGGAGGCTGGGGTGTGTTTGCTCCTCTAAGGTAACTGACTTGTGTTATGTTTGTTTTCATTTTCATTAGATCTGTATCTCATGATCTCCTAGCGATGACAGGGGAACAATCATTTTTTTAAAAGGGAGAAGTATACACACAAGGAAAGGCCTATGAGGGGAAAGACACAGGAACTCCTGAATCAGTAAAATCCAGGAGCCCTCTCAATCGGAGGCTCTCGTGGAGGAGGCAGTACAGAGACTGAGAGGGGTGAGTGAGTCCTCTCTCCTGGAGACAGAATTTTTCTGCCTCCAGGGATGACTGGGACGAGACCCCAAGCATGACAGAGCGTACTCCTCCCCTCAAGACAGAAGAGCAGCAGTGGAGATTTTAAGTTGGCAAAGCATCTTATGAATTCTGTAGCTGGCTTCTGGCATAAGTTTTAATTGTATTTCATTGTGTTAATTCAATATGGTTACCCACTAGGTTCAAGACTTTTTGTGGAAAAGATGGGCTTATGAATATTTTACACATATTATTATTAATAAAACATGCACACACATTCATTTTTGGGAATTTAAAGCCAATAAAAGACCACAGAACAGTGGCCAGAAAAAGAACATCACATATACTATGGACAAGCCCCCTTTTCTTATTTCCAGGGCAAAGCCGGAAATCCACTGAAGTTGGCTCAGATTTGAAATTCCACTTTCTCAGTTCATTGTAATTGTGACTAAACTCCAGACTTACATTTCGTGGCCTGATTGGAATCCTTTGGTGATTTAGATTCATTCCTGGAATGATGACCGACATTTTCCTGGGTCCCTTGAATCCTAATACATTGGTTTCCTTTTGGGAAAAAGGAAATAGAAGTTGAAGGATAAGATTAACAAATTTTACACTGTCTTCCCCAGTTCCTCAAAGATGCCTTGTAAAGGTTTTCCCAATAATCCCCAACATTCTCTTGCATTCCAGTATCCCCAGAAGGAGAAAACAAGATCGAGACTAGGGGGCGTGCAATTTTTTTTAATCAGTATTTTCCGGTTCGGGTCTATTAGACCCCCCCAAAAAATTGATGTTTTTGAAAAACCCTGGATCCCAATACTGGTATGGTATTCAGGTCAGGGATTTTTCGGAAATCCCAATAGACCCAAGAAGAAAAATATCAATTTTTAAAAAGCCAGCCTAATCCTGGAGCTGGCTGGGCTGCTCCTGTAGCACAGTTTAAACAACGGCCCTGTAGAACTCTTACTGCTGGGGTGTCAGGCTCCTTAGCAGGATCACACCACACAGAAAGCCTTTTTGAGAAGATAAGTGTTTTATTGGTAGTCCATTACTAAAGAACGAGTATACATCTTGTGTCAGGAATGGCCAGCAGTAAGATGGCCACTAACTTATAGTGTAATCAAACTCCTCCCCCCCTCCTAAGCCAAAGCCAATGAGTATATTTCGCGCGCGGGGGCTGAAGCTTGCAAGCAAGCAGCTGAGCGCTTAAGCCGTTAAGGTTCCCAGGCTGGTTAATTTGCAGCTGGGAGAAATAACAAGGTCAGGCCAGAGATAGCAGCCAGAAGCTAAACAGTCAGAAGCTGAGAATGAAGAGGAGGAGGTGCACCCCTCCACATTCCAACTCTATGACAGGGCTACCTGACATGGGGAAATTATTTTTGACAGAACTGGAGACAAATAATAAGGAATTTAGGTCCAGAGATAAAGTGAGCACAAATCTTCTTTTGCTAATAGGTGCTAACCCACAGGAACCTCATTCACAGGGGAGGGCTGTGGCGTTTGCTCTGAAGATGGGAAGTTGCTGGGAAAGGATTCCACCTGTGGGCACCTCAGGGATGATCAGGCCACTGTTGCTTGACCCGATCTTTGTTCACTTGGAAAAGATTCCTACTCACAGCCTGATCCTGGGCACTTTGTTTATTTTATTTACTTTATATATAGTCTACCTTTCTCACTGAGACTCAAAATGGATTACACAGTGTAAGTCAGTGCAATAATTCACATGAGACATCCAATAATGCAATAAGACTAGGATTACAGCAATTTGAAATGGAGCAAAAATAATCACACATGGTATGCCAAACAATGCAGAAAATAATACTACCAAGGTAGAAAGCAATGCAGTAAGAGCAGGATAATGCATACAGGAAACAGATAGTACATTATTTATGAATGTCAAACTTGGGTCCTCGTTTGTCATGTATTTCTGTGGTTCTCTGTTCCTTACCTGTATTGGGGCCATTGGGGGAGACAGATGGTGAGTGCATGTGAGTGTGTGGGAATTGCTTCACTTAGCTGCTTTGTAACTACTTTCTCAAGAGGCCTCCCAACTGGGAAGAATGAGAATGACCTTGGACGCCTGTCTCTGCTAGCTGGCCTGTCACAGACAATGGAACTGTGAATTCACAGGTGGGGGGAAGGAGCGCGTGCTTGGTTTAGGTGGGCTGAATGGATGGCATAATTAGACGAGTCATTGGGGAGGGCTGTTTGAATTAAGTATAACAACAGGACTAGTGCCAAACCCATTAGTTCTGACACAGACGAGTTCAGCTTGACACTTCTTCATATCTCAATAAACAACTCACTACCAGAGAGTGTTGTTGGGAGTGAGTTTGTTCAAGAACCTGACAATTTATTTATTTTAGTAGACTTATATCCCACCATCCCCACATTGTAGGCTCAGGGTTAGATAAATTTGATCTACAGAGTAAATTCAAGCTAAGCTAGAAAGAACAAACTACCAAGAGAGGTTCATATGAAATTTACCAAAAGAGCAGTGTGAGATGCTGTGCTGAGAAGAATAAGAGACAAAGACCTGAATAGAAAAGGAAATGTGATTAAAATTTTGAAAGAGGTACCATGGAGGATGAGACAGAAGAGAAAACGATATGATTCCCTCTCATCAGTATTGAAAGACAATGACATTTCTTATAGATGGCTGATCCCTGAAGGGCGCTTCTCATACGAAGGTCAGAGATAAAGAATAACTTCAATATTGAAAGGGCAGAACTTTTTGAAGAAATATAGGAAAAGACTTAATAGGGGAGAGACCAAAGGGAGAAATGGACAAAGAGAAGATTCAGAGGTTCAGTCAAATGACAGCTTGAGAGAATCAGAAACAGAACAAGAACGGGCCAAAGCAGCATCACGAATGGAAACAAGAGGACTGAGTAAGCAAAAACAAGTTGGTAGTAAAGTAAATACATGTGATAGATAGAGAACAAATTAGAATTCTTACAATTAATGTGAACAGACTTAATTCACCGCAAAAGAGGGAAAGGATATTCTTACAGCTGAAAAAATTATTAAATCTGGACATAATTTGTTTACAAGAAACTCACATCAGACAACTTGATCAACGCTTATTAGAGTGCAATAAATTGGGAAAAACGTTTACAGCTTCAGATGCAAAGAAGAAAAAAAGAGGCCTAGTAATATATATTAAGGAGAAACTTAACCCTAAACTTATTTACGCCTCTGAAGATGGTAAAATATTGATGGTTGAAATTCAAAGAGAAGGGGGGGAAAATAGTGAACAACATCTATGTACCAAATGACCACCAAGAAAATTTTTATAAGGATCTGGAACAGAAACTAGCAAGTTATGAATATGAAGAGCACTGACTGATTGAAGACTATAATGCAGTTTTTGACAAAGTACAGGACAGAAAAACAGCTAAACAAATAAAAAAATCTGGAACACTCTTGCCAAAGCCATTTTTACAGAAGAATATAATTTGGTTGATGCTATCAGGCTTCCCAATCAAACATTCAACAATGTTCCTTTATAAGTTTCTGTTTATTGAAGTTAGTACTTGAGATACCATGAGCTCTCGTGTCAGGAATGACGGGTACCAAAATGGTAGTTACAATTATACCCCCTTCAATCCACACACCCTGATATGTTAAGCCAAATAAGCAAGCACCTGCGAGAGTGGGCTAAAACCAGCAGTTATGTTCCCAGCGGGAAAAGCATTCTAGGCAGAAGCAGCCCTTCAAGGCCACTAGGCAGATAACAGAGACAGCAGAGATGTGGGGGTTGAGCGGTGAGAGGGAGAAGACGGGGAGGCCCAGTACCCCTCCAGATTCCATGACATGGGAGCACAGATCCTGCCCCCCCAAGACCCCTCCCCCACCTTTCCCGGAAAAGCGGGAGTGAAAGTCCTGAAGGAGCTGAGGAGCGTTGACATCCAAGGCCTCCACCCAATCACGATGTTCCGGGCCAAAATCAGTCCACTCCACCAGATAAAAGAGACAGCCCCGCCTCATTTTTGAATCCAAAATACGAGAGATTTTATAATGCAGATCACCATTCACCATCGGGGGCGAGGGGGGGGGGGGGGGGAGGAACGGTGAGGTCGCCAGACATTGGGCCCTGGATCCCTTTTCAAGAGACTGAAGTGAAAAACAGGATGCAAATGTTTAAGGATTTTAGGGAGGGCCAGTTCAACAGTCACCTCATTGATTTTCCGAGTAACCTTAAATGGGCCCACATACTTCCACCTCAACTTGCGGCTCAGTTGCAACCCTTTAATGTTCTTGGTGGAAACATACACGGAGTCCCCTGGTTGAACATCCCACCCCATAGTCCATTTCTTGTCAGCCTGTATCTTATAAGCTGCCTTGGCTGCCTTCAGAGACTTCTCCACCAGGGGCCAAGCCTTACGGAGATTCCCACACCAGTCAGCCACCGCCCCCCCTGCAAGTCATGGTCCGCCAAAAAGGGGAGGGGGGCCCCTTTGTAGCCATAAACTGCCATAAACGGGGAGACCCCCATGGAAACGTGCACAGCGTTGTTGTAGCAGTACTCCGCGAAAGGCAAGAGCTCTACCCAATCATCCTGCTGGTAGTTGGTGAAGCAGCGCAAAAACTGTTCCAACGTTTGATTCACCTGTTCCGTTTGCCCATCCGTCTCGGGGTGATAAGCGCTACTCAGAGCCCGGTCTGTTCCCAGGGCTTTTATTAGTTCTCCCCAGAACTTGCCTATGAATTGAGAGCCACGGTCTGAGATCACTCTACCGGGGGGGGGGGGTGCAACCAAACAATGTGCCTTGGCCAACGAACGTGCAGTCGTGAGGTTGCCAAATGGGACAAAATTTGCCTGTTTGGAGAACAGATCGACCACCACCCATACTACCGTCTTACCCCTGCTCAAGGGGAGGTCCATGATGAAGTCCATGAATACGACCTCCCATGGGCGGTTAGGGGTGGGGAGGGGTTTTAACAGCCCTGGCAGTTTCCCGGGCCAGGGTTTACACATCAAGCATATTTGACATGAATGAACAAACAAGGAAATGTCTTTGCACATGCCCATCCACCAGAACTGATGCTGTGCCAAATGCAGAGTCTTAACAAAACCGAAGTGGCCAGCCAGCTGCACCCCATGGGTTGCAGCCATCACCTCCCCCCAGAGAGATGAAGGCACAAACAGTCTATGCCCGTTATCTCTCTGTTCCAAAGAACCCTCTGACTCCACCTCCATTTGATCGGTTTCCGAAAATGCTGAGGCAAACTTCAATTCCCAGTCTGCCCTGGGCTCCTCTTTCTGGACCGCCACCTTCTGGCGGGTCACAACAGCTCTGCCCAGTTGGGTGGGGGTGAACATCGAGTCAATGACACGTTCCCGCTGGCTGTCATGTTGGGGGAGGCGTGACAGTGCATCAGCCAAGGAATTGGATCTCCCTGGGAAGTGACGCAGGGTAAAGTTAAACTTAAAAAAGAAATCAGAAAAAAAAAAACCGCCCCCCCCCCCCCCGCAATTGTTTGGCATTCAAGTTGCGGGGGGTGCACAGCACTTCCAAGTTTTTGCGATCTGTCCATAATTCAAAAGGAACTCTCACCCCCTCCAACCAATGTCTCCAAGTGCAAAGTGCTAACCGAATGGCTCCCACCTCCTTGTCCCACACAGACCAGTTACGTTCTGTGGCGTTGAACTAACGAGACACGTAATCTAGTGGGTGCAAATTACCATCGGCCCCCTCCTGCAAAATGCTCCCCCATGGCCATGTCCGCGGCATCAACCTGGATGATAAATGTTTTGTTCTCATCAGGGTGGGCAAGCACGGGTTCTGAGGTAAACAAAGCTTTTAGGCGCTCGAAAGCCTCTTGGCACTCAGAAGTCCATACAAGACGCGCCCCCGGCTTGGCACTTTCCAGCCCCTTCCCTTTGGTTTTTTATAAGTCTGTTAGGGGCAAACTGACTTGAGCAAAGTTTTTGAGAAATGGCCTATAGAAATTCGCAAATCCTAAGAAGGATTGGAGTTGACGGTGGGTTCGAGTAGCCTCCCAACCCAGTACATCCTGGACCTTGGCTGGGTTCATCTCCAACCCACGGGGGGAGATATGGTAACCAAGAAAGTCCACCTCAGGGTGGTTGAACTCACATTTCGACAGCTTTGCAAACAGTTTGTGCTCATAGAGGGGGTGAGAACCTCTCTCATGAGTTTCACTTGTTGGAGGAGTACAGCAAGGTATCATGTAAGTAAACAAGGGCCCCCCGAAACAAGGGCTTCTGCAAAACTTCATTGATCAGATTCATGAAGACCCCTGGAAAACCTTGGAGTATGAACGGCATAACCCTGTACTTGAACTGCCCCAGCGGGGTGTTGAACGCCATTTTATATTCGTCCCCCTCCTTGATTCTCACCCTGAAATATGCATCACGCAAGTCAAGCTTGGTGAATATTTTCCCCGTGGCTGCCTCCGCCAAGAGGTCCTTAATAAGGGGTAACGGGTAAGCGTTTGTGGCGGAGACCGCGTTCAAACCCCAAAAATCCGTGCACCGCCGGAGGCTCCCATCTTTCTTTTTCCTGAAAAGAACCGGGAGGCTGTGAATGGGGAAGCCGCTGGGCGAATGAATCCTCTCACCAGGTTTTTATCGATAAATTTCCGTAGCTCCACCTTCTCCCCCGGGCTCATGGCGTATAATTTCCCCTTAGGGAGTTTCTGCCCTGGGAAGATTTCAATAGCACGATCAGAGTTACGGTGAGGGGGCAACTCGTCTGCCTCTTCCTCCTCAAATACCCGGGGGCTAGGTCTCGATATTTGGGGGGGAATGGACGAGAGATCCTCCTCAGCCAGGCAGACTCTCAGGAGTTCCAAGGGCAGGATCAGACCCCAGTCCACATTCCAGGAGTGATTCTGGCACTGGGGGGCTATGAATTGCACCCACCCCTCGTCCCACAGGATGTAGGGGTTGTGATCGTGTAACCACGGGCTCCCCAGGACCAACAGGAAACGAGCTGCTGGGGTAATTATAAATGACCGGTGTTCCCAATGATCCCCCCCACCCCATTCTCAGCGAAACAGTCTCGTATTTACACAGCTTCTTTATGGAGGAGCAGCCGTCCACATCTGGGTGATTATGGAGTCTCCCAGTCTCACCACTGGGGCCCCCAATCCGGTGACTAAGGTGGGGTTAATCAAGTCTCTGGCACACCCTGAGTCTATCAGGGCCTGCACCCTCATGTGGGTTCCCATGGCCGGGTTCATCACAGTCACAGTCACGAAATAGAGGGGGGGGGGTAATTGCTCACCACCCTCAGCACCTCCTGGGTTGGGACCTGCTGCTTCATGCCACTCACAGCAGGTTCTTGCCTTTTCCCACCGGCTCTCCTTCTTCATCAGTACTCTCCTCTGAGTCTGCCTCCGGGATGTTGACTTGAAGGGGCTGTTGGAACTTTGGCTTGGCGGTGCTCTTCCGCACCGGGGTGTCTTGACGTTTCTTCTCGACCACTTTCCCTCTGCTGGGTGCCCCCACCGATTTGGAGCATGCTGAGGCGAAATGGCCCGCGTCTCCACATCTGAGACAAAGCCCCTGCTTCAAGCGCTGCTCTTGGACCCCTTCTTTGGGTTTAAACGGCTTCGGCTTGGCTGCAGGGGTGCTCCCTCTTGGGTAGGCGGTTGCATTATCGATTTTGATCATCTGCAAACAACTCTCGGCATCTGCCACCTCTCTCATCCACGCATTCAGTGAGATGGGGTGGACGCTGCGCAGGATGGTCTCCCGCAGCTCCGTATTCAAACCCAACCAGTACTGCTCGACCAGCACCCTGTCGGGCCAACCCTGAACCTTTGCGGCGTCTCTTGAACTCTTCCGAGTACTCACACACTGTCTTGTGCCCTTGTTTTAGGGTGTGTAGGTGGTTGCGCACCTTCAGCTCCTCCATCGGGTCCTCATACTGGTTCCGCAGGGCCCACATGAAGGCATCGACCTCTTGCAGTTCCGGCCCCTGAGCATTGTGGAGGCTAACATACCAGTCTGCTGCCCCTTCCCTCAATTTGGTGGCAATGTAAGCCACCTGTCACTCGTCAGAGGGGAACAGATGGCCCCAATACTGCACAAACGTCTCCACTTGAACCACAAAATAGGCCATCTTCTCCGGGGTCCCATCGAATGTGGCCTCCAGCAACTCGGTTGGCCTGTGTTCACCAACGGTGGAGGCGGAGGGGCACCGCTGGAGCTGCAGGCCGCTGCTGCCACAGCTCGTTTTGGACTACCTGGGCAACCAGTCTCGGGATGTCCAACAGGGCCTCCTCAAGGAGTCAGGACGTTTGAGCTTGTCCACGTTCAGTCCGGGTGAAGCACTCTTCCCATGCCCCTTCATCCACTGGTTCTCTCCAGGATTCGGCCTGTGAGGGTTGGTAGTCATACCAGCTCCCCCTTTTCGGACCTGGGGTTACCCTCCATGTCTCCTCCTCTGTATTGGCTTTGAAGATGTCCCAATGCTTGGGATGGGCACCTTCACCATACAGCTGGGACTGTATATAAACCTTCTAAACATAGGGTTGGTGAGTGTTTTGCAAGGAAACAGAATCTTGCCAAGGCATATACACATTAAACAAGAAAAAGATTGTGGAAGACTAAAAAAAATACACTTGACTGTTTTCCTTTAAAGGCCGCTTCATAATTTCAACTAACTGTTCTGACAGAAAAAGGAGATTTAGGAGAAACAGTACACTTTAGTACACTTCCTGTAACGACTTTGCCTCAGAAATTCACAGCACTAAATACTGACATCATAACCTCCCGTTGATGCACCCAGATGTGGTTTTCAGTGTTTTAGCCATGACATGAACGCTGCTTTAGCCATTCAGTGTGGTAAAGAACAAAGGAGCACAGAAGAAAACTTTGTAGCATACAATCAGCCCTTCCTCTGCCCTCAGTTCTCAATAATAAATCACTTACATAACAAACGGCAGCCAGTTCCTGTCGGGTGTGTGCTTTTTCCACAAGCCCCTGTGCCTTCATTGGATTAATCCCATGATCGTAGACAGTAAATTTAGTTCCCATAAGATTTGACCTAGGATAAGGTAAAACAAGAGTCACTCACAATATTTCCACTGAAATTTTAACAATGCTTCACTCAAAGCAGACCTTAAACTTTGGTGCCCCAGACAAAACATGGAAATACTTAAGCATGGGTATCCTCTCCACCTGCATCAACATATGTAGTCTGATAATGTATCCATCTAGCCAAGTATTAGCTAAGCATGAAGTTGGGATTCTTCACAGAAATGAGCACTTTCATAAGAGGAAGCCAATAGTAAATCCATACATTGCAAGAAGCAACCAGCTCAGCAGAGGACAAGCTGTTTTGGTGGAACCAAGACATGAAATCCACCATGGCCGCTCATATTACTGTAGGGCAAAAGGTCACTACATACCTTATTTGGAGAAGGGGCATAGCTGAGTGGCTCATGAGTTGCAAGCTGAAGGTTCTAAGGGTCCCCCCCCCCATTTTTTATTATTATTACCAAGATTTTCCAACAAACAAATAAAAAAAAAAAAAAGCGGGGGGCCAACGGGGGGGGGGGGGGGGGGACAGCAAACCAGATCCAAAATCATAAAAACAACTACAAGGCGAATTAGGAACAGAGTGTGGTAACTGTAAAGCAGGTAAGTACAAACGGTCAACATTTCACATTGTTTTAATTTGTGAAGAGCAGACATTCTTGGAAACAGATGTCCAGTCAGTACTCATATACATTGGGGAGGTCAAAAGTAAATTAGACCATGAGAAAATCTGTTTTGGGGGAGGAGGAGCAGAGCTGGGGAAGGCCTCTGCCTGAGACCGTGGTGAGCTGTTGCAGCAGACAGAACAGGGAGGGACAGATGAACCAAATGGTTGGATAAGGCAACTTCATAGGCTCATTTATTCATTTCTTTATGGATCTCACCTGAGTTTGCCAACAAAACTTTCCCCTTCCCTGGATAAATCTGTTGGATCAATTGAAATTATATAATTTGATGTTTTGCTCTTTTTCCTTTTTCTCCCTGCAAGAAGGAATACCTAGAAATACAAAAATCAAGGTAAGAGTTGTGGGGGAAAGTCTATCAGACAAAGCAGTTTAAATTTGATTTTAATCCCTCCCTCCAATGATGATACTGCTATAGGGAGATATCCCCACAGCTCTACTATAATGAAAAAGGGGCTTTCAGAGGCAGCTTGCCCTGTCAAGACCCCAAACTCTGCTTTGCAGTCCTAATATTGAGCTATCCTATATAGACCTATATACACAAAGGTACTCCATGACCTCTCCATTTCAATCAATCAATCAATAAACCTTTAATAGCATATACAACATTAAAATCAGAAATCAGAAACAGAGAGTGACACAGTCAACTAAAAAACTGGAATAATTATAAAATCATGAAACGGAGTTTCCCAATTTTTTCACTCTTATCACATCAACTAAAAAATTAGCCACTGCCACTGTAATGACCTCTCCATTTAGCTGAAAAGGTTGCTCATATTTCCCACCCTAGCAGGGCTAACAGAAGCTGGGGGGAGGTTATCGGGGAAACTGTATGATGAAGAAAGGATTAACCCTCCCAGATTCAGACTCCTGGGATCAATTATGGTTTCTGCACAAATTAGGATGACTTTTGTTGTTGTTCAGTCGCACAGTCGAGTCCGACTCTTCGCGACCCCATGGACCAGCTCCCGCCAGGCCCTCCTGTCTTCCGCCGTCCTCTGAAGTTTGCTCAATTTCATGTTCGTTGCATTCTATGACACTGTCTAACCATCTCCTCCTTTGCCGTCCTCGTCTTCTTTGACTGAACAACAACAAAGAGACCCTTCGATCGAGGGCTCCTCCACAGAGTGTGGATTCTCCTCTTTGCTTTCCTCACCTGCCTGAGTGACCCTGTCTAAGGAAGGGATGCTGATGATCAGCCAGCAGTTCTTGCACCCTGGGACACCCACACGGGGCTCCTTGCCCACACGGGGACTCACAACTGACTCTTCCAAGGTGATCGGGATCATGCCATCCTTGATAAAGCCATTTCCACTCCCGGAACTCAACCCCCTTCAGGTAGATACGATGACCAAGAGTCAAGCACGGATGCAATTTCCTCACATCATCAGACCACACCACCTGACAATCATCTAAACAATTGCAACAAGAATTCATTTTGATGGCATTCTGAAGCTGATCTGGTGCTGAAGATGCAACAAATTGCCGTTTATTCCTTGCTTACAAACTAGAATTCTAAGCCAGAAGCTAAACTAGTTTGGATTAGTTTGTAAGCAAGAAACAAGGTGTAGTTTGTCATTTTGTTCAGTTTGGAAGTCATAACAAACTGTTGCACACTTCTGATCGAGAAAGCCTATGAGTAGTGCATGCAGAGAGGAGGAAACATACAACGCCAAAGACTTCAGTGAATGCTTCCACTGACCATTTTGATTACATTTATAAATAGACAGCTATATCATTTCCACTGTATTACATTGAGGGTTTTGAGCCCTCTGTTGGGGGAGGGTCTTGAATCTATTGCATTTTTTAAATCGACAACACACGCTATGAATTGAGGAAAGACATCGTTTTTGTTGTTCTCAGTACTTTTCTGTTGTCATCTCGTTCCAGGTGCATGTAGTAAGTTGGAAAGAGGCCTCGGTCTATCCCCTTCTTATCTCTCGTGATCCGACACTTAGCAGTAATGCCACGAGGTGCAGGGCGCAGTACGAACTCCTCTAGGTTTTCAATTTCTCCCAGCTGTGCATCTGTCTGAGGTGGCACAGCAGAGGAAGCACCCAAGTCCTGCTGGAGAAATTACTGTTTTTTTAAAAAGTCCCCCTACCTTTATACACATCTATAGATACACAATGACAGGTCACACGTACACACACGTTAAGAGAACAAAGGCCTACACGTGTCTTAGTTTCACGTCTAGAGCCGCCCTGAGCCTGCATGCGGGGAAGGCGGGGTAGAAATGGAATTAAATAAATAAATAAATAAAGGAAGGAAGCTGGACAAGAAAGCTCAGCTCCATGCATCTAGAACCCTCATTGAGGAAAATGCAGGCTCTATAAGTGCAGGAACAAGCGTAAGTGCACTGGGCACCCTCGTAGTCAAAGGTGAAAACAGCATGAAGAGTAGAAGCCATTAGAACCCCACCAAAAAAAACCCTCCCCCCAAAATGTGAGGATGAGCACACCCCTGGCGGGACGTCACAGGGGGAGTCAGCACAGGCCATCCAGGGGTTGGCAAAAGGAAGCAGAGGCTGGAAGGGGAGGCTTCTCTGCTTACGGCTGCAGGTTTCTCACTGACGGCAGGACTCTGTCTCTCCAGCTCAGAACAGGGGGACGGAGACCCTGAGGGTTTTCTGGCTTCTTCCTCTTCATCTGTGTCCTCCTCATCAAAATTCATACTCCCAGAGATACCTGGCAAAGTGCAAGACCAACTTAGAGTGCAATCCCAGGCTTGTTTACTCAGAAGTCAGTCCCATTGAGTTCCACAAGATTTAGGGGCGCCCAGAGCTTCCAAGCAAACATTTCCTTGAGGTCCCCGATCGACACACTGAGGCTGCCTTAGAGTGAGTTGGAAGTCAGTATTATCTACTCCATCTACTCTGACCAGCAGCATCTCCTCCAGGGTCTCAAGTGGAGGTCTTGCACATCATCTGCAGCCTGACTCCGGGTACGGAACCTAAGACATTCTGCATACAAAACAAACGCTCTGCCACTGAGGCACAGCCCCACTCCTCACCCCACTCAATCCCCAACATCATCTTCAGGTCACATGATGACTGACTGTTAATTTCACCTTGTCACATCTTTCACAGCTCTCTTGAGTGGGGCTCAATACCCCCCAGACATGTGCATTGTCCCTTTTTCGGATGAATAGTTCTCCCAGTGGCGCTTGCTGCAGCCTTAGATCTTTTTGTACCAAACACAGACTATCCCTAGTACCATTGCAATACCTCCAATACTCCATTTTAAGATTCTTATACAAGGGGCCAGGGGTCATTTCGTAGAAAAAGAGCTAGGGGAACTCATTAGCATAACTCATTAGCATATGCCACACCCCCTGACATAACGGGAAGTGTGTCATAAGGCCACACCCCCTGACATCACCGGAAATGTGTCATAAGGCCACACACCCCGCCCCCAACGGTCCCGGCCACCACCGCCGGCCTTGCAGCTCCACTGCCGAGCCCCATGAGGGGCCCGGTGGTGGACCTGCAAGGCCGGCGGGAGTGCAAGGAAGCCCCGCAAAGGCCCTCCCTGGCCCCAGGCAGGCAGGGGTGGGGAGAGGCAGGGAGGAAGCAACTTACCCTCCCCTCTTCTCCTGCCTCCTCCTGGCTGAATGAGGGCCGGAAGCAGGGGGTGGGGCTTCGTCATGTGCCCCGCCCCCATACCTCACCCGGGGGAACTGCGTTCCCCCGAGTTCCCCCCCGAAATGACCTCTGCAAGGGGCTTTTGTAACAATTATTAAGAATTTGGTCTCTCTCTCTCTCTCTCAACCTCCATTGTCCACCTGCAAGTGTGACGTGCCATCTCCCATCATGCCCTGAAACATCATCCTTCTTGTCATTTTGAAGACCCTGTGCTGGGTGGTAGTTAGAGCAGGTTCAAGTCCTTCGTCAGCCATGAAGGAAACGGGACTATGTACACCCAGCCACCATCCCAGATGGAGAAATGCAACACCTGCTTGTGGAAGGGTTGGTGTGCCAGCAAACCAAACTGGGGAGGGAGACAATGGCTGTCCTTGGCTAGAGGCATGCTTGGAGGAAGCCAAGCCCCCCCCACACACACACACCCCGTGCCTCTGCCGGCATCTCAGAGATTCGCCTCAGACTCAGCCAGCGGCTGTGCAGGACTGGCAGGCAGTGGCGGGCACAGAAGTCACCCCTGTTGCCTTCCCTGCACCACTGGCCCCCAGTGCTGTTGCCACCGTCTTGGATGTTTGGGCAGTAGGGTTGCCAAGCTCCAGGTCGAGAAATACCTGGAGATTTTTTGGGGGGTGGCGCCTGCGGAGGGTGGTGTTTGGGGAAGGGGGGGACTTCAATGGGGTATTGTGTGCCACAGAGTCCACCTTCCAAAGTAACCATCCCCCCCCCCCAAGGGAACTGGTCTCTGTCTCCTGGAGATCAGTTGTGATACTGGGAGACCTCCAGCCACCACCCGGAGGTTGGCAGCCCTATCCTGCAGGGAGACGGCCCCGAGTGCCACAGGCAAAAGGGTCTGGTGTGCCATTGTTGGTATGCATGCTGAGGGTTGCCTACCCCCACCTAACTTATCTATCAGGGTTATTTTATTCATCCAACTATTCATTCAATTTATAGCCCACCCCTACCACCCCCTGTATGACAGGGCTCAGGGCGGGTTACGACATTCATAAAAACATTCCATCGGGGGCGTGGCATGGCTGTGACGGAGATGGCAGCATAACCCCTGAGCGCCACTCCTTCCCTCCACCAATATATGATATATCGCATCACTTTCCTTTTTAAATAAACCCCACATATATAGGGAAGACCGGAGATAAACATAAGAAGCAGAAATCGGGCAAAGAAAGGCTGGTGACTGATTACTTCCAACTTTCTTTTGAAAATTCAAATCGAGCGGCGCCTAGAAGCATCGGAGACAAGATGGCGGACAGGTCTACAGAGTGAGGTAAAGACGACTTACAAACTGATTCCCAAAACGTTTTAGAACAAATGAGCAAAACGGAATCCCGAATATTAGAGACTATGGAAATAATATTTGAACCGATACAGCATCAGCTAACTGAAATTAAGCAAGCCTTGCACGAGGTCGAACAAAATGCAGACCACGCAGCAACTTTAGGCTTGCAAGCAGAAGAAGCATTTATAACTTTAAAAAGTGACAAAAACGCTACTCGCAAAAGGGTTTTGGCCCTTGAAATGGAGTCCAGACAATTTAACCTAAAATTTAGGGGCTTCCCAGAGGGCTCGGAGGAGTCCATGGAGGTACAAATTTTTTTGGCACAGTGGATTGCTTCAACCCCCAAATTTGAAGACAATGTGACCCCTACAATCTTAAAAGCACACCGTTTGGGGCAGCGTAATAAAGAAGATCGAAGGGGACCAAGAGATATTTTAGCAACATTTCTTGATATGCGAACAAAAAATAAAATCTTAACAGAAGCCAGACTAAATAAAAGCCAGACCTTACCTCAACACCAAAGCAGAAGTCTTTCCAGATCTGCCCCCGGAAGCCATTACTATGAGAAGGGCTCTAAAGCCGATTACTACGCAACTAAAGGAAGCCAATATCAGATCTAGATGGTCCGCAGCTGCAAAACTACAAGTATGGCACAAAGGCTCCTTACTGACAGCCACTGACTTGGAAACAGGACATTTGCTATAAAAACATTCCATACAGTTAAAATTTTAACAATCCTATAATACACTAAAATAACAGTGACCAATCACAGCTAGTAGATGGCAGATAAACATCCCAGGAGGAAGACCAATACCTTAAGATCAGTCTGAGGTTAAGGGGAGGGGAAAGAGGAAGGGAGGCCAATCTAAGATGGAAGAACCGTCGCTGCCCTCAGCCGTAGGCCTGGCAGAACAACTTCCTCTTGCAGGCCCTGCGGAACCCCATTAGGTCTCGCAGGGCCTGACTCTCGGCCAGCAGAGAGTTCCACCAGGTCGGAGCGAGGGCCGAAAAAAGCCCTGGCTCTCTGACGGAGGGCAGCCGGACTCTCTTTGAGAGGATAAAATGAGGGAGAGGAAAATATGTTTATAGCCCAGAATTTCTTAGCGGTAGGGGTGCCAAAAAATGCAGTAAATGGGTTCTAGAACAGTGGCTCCCAACAAGTGGTGCATGTTCCACCAGTGGGAAACAAAAGTGGTTTAGGTGGGACACAGAGTTTCCATAACAATTACTAAGAATTCGCTCCCCCTCAGTCTCCACGTCCACTCATGTGACATGTCGTCTCCTGCATACCCTGACTGTCATAGATTTGCCATCATCAACCTTTTGGCACGCTAGAGTTAACCCTGAACTATCAGTGTTTCTTAGTATAGCCAAGTCACCCACTGTAGCGATAGACCTCCTGCTGGCAGTTCCACAATCCCCACCGCCACTTGGTAGGCCAGCAGAGGAAAAAATAAGGGCAGAATCCCATTTCCAGGCCAAACCCAGAAGTGATGTCACAGCAATCTAGGACTCAGCTGAAACTTTATGGTAAACGCACAGAGTTTTTGCTAAGCAGTGCGACATCACTCCTGGGTTGAAAATGGAAACGACATGCCATCGACGGGATGGTGTCTCTACCCCATGTCCAAGCCCCTTTCCAGAATTAAAGGACTGCTGCCAGGATAAGGAAGGAGATGGAATGGTGAACAGTGAAACTCATAGTTATTACCAAAAGTATTACAGTTCGGATAAGAAGGAAAGAGTATGTGGCTGCACCGTTTTTGTCACTCAAACAACTCTGATCTTATTTCTACCAAAGTTTCCCCTAGCCCACCTCTTCCTTTTCCTCAGGGTGAGAAGGGAGGAACAAAGGCAGGGTAAAGTAGAACAGGGTAAATCAACTGATTTTTCCATTAGAATGTGATCCAAAAGATTCACTTTCCTCTTAATACAGAAAACTCTTGCCACTCTCATGACTAGTTAAATACTGATGCTGAAATCAGAAAGAATTCTGATCTAGATCCTTGTCAACCCACCCTTTATAACCAGTTATCACCTCGTCTCTGTAGAATGCCTTGCAGATCCATCTTGGAAGTTGTATCGGCTGAAGTTTGCTCCGTGCTTTCTGGCTTGGTGTCATCTTCTGTTGTCGATGATCCAACTGAGATTATCTGCTGCTTGGCTCCCAAGACTTGTATCTCTGATTTCAGAAAGATAGCCGGGCCATCAATGCCTGTAAGGGTCAGTGAAACGGATGGCTGAAGCATCTGATTTAAAGTGATTTTTCCAAATACTTTCCAGTAGTCTACAGGGAGTTATGGAAGAATTATTTCATTCTGGAGAGATTAGTCCAGAGAGAAAGAATAGGAAACCTGTATTTGTTTTAATGGTTTATTGAATAATCTATCAATGGCTTTGGTATTTGCACTTCCCGAAAGCAAATCTGCTACTAAATGCAATTTGGTTACTACTGGAAATCTGAAACACCCCAGAGAAAATGAAAGGGTAGTTGGTTTCTGGATCCAGTGATCTATCAGCAGAAGATGCTGATGGATGGGCAACTGCCCGAGCCGATTCCCCCCCTTTATGACATCCAAAGCAGACCAGCGGTACCAATGCATAAGATTAGCATGTTATTATTATATATCTGGTTTTAACATAGTATTTGAATGTTGTATTTATTACCTATATGTATTTTTGAATTTTATCTGTTTGTAAGCTGCCCTGAGCCGGCCTTGCCCGGGAGGGCGGGATAAAAGTTTAACAAACAAACAAACAAACAAATAAATAAAATAAAATCTTCCCTGTTGTCCCCTCCATTCAGCAGTCCTTCCCAATCTTGGGAAGACTAAGATTCCTGGGGTCATGGGCTGCTCAGGCCAGGTAAAAGGAAGCAATTCCGTCCCCTTCTCCCTCCCTCGCCAAAGCTCAGCGGCCTCCATAGTTATTATTCCACATGATCTTGGGGATTCCACTTTCCCTGATTCAGAAATGGTTTCTGAGGGAGGAGAAAGCGGGGAAGATCTGCAGTCCTTGTTCCCCACAATTATGCATGGGACAGCACACTGACTGACACAAAACATTATTTCTTAAAAGCAATGTATACCCTGAGACGAAAGATATGCAAACTTTTCCCTACTATCAAAAGGACTTTTTATATCCTGAAGAGTATGACCATTTTATGAAAGAGGAAAAGCACTAGAGGTCCTACAAGAGTCCAATAATTACACAGCTCTACACAGCTTTTTAGAGCCTTCTGTAGTTGCCAACCTACAAATGGGAAAGATCAGGAACCAGCGATACGTGCGCTCTCTCTGTGGGGGCACCCACCTTGTGGAAGGGCCTGCCTGAGAAGATCAGGAGAGCTCCCCTGCTCCCGTCATTCTGCAAACTGCTAACAATGGAGTTGTTCAGGAAAGCTTTTCTATAAAGGTAAAAGGGCTGTACTATAAGGACTATACTGTAACAGAACAGTTCAAGAAGCGAAAGACACCATGTCTATGCTCATTTAGATTTCACTAATCCTAGCTGCTAGCACAGTGTTCGCTAGCAGTCATAAAGGCATTACAACTGTAGCAGAATGGAACAGCTCAAGAAGATGCTTTTATGAAGGGACAGGATTGTCATCAACTAAAATGTACCATTTTGCTTTTACTGCATTGCTTTCTGCCTTTGTAACCCACTCTCGGCATTGTTTGTGGTATACCTTGGCTTAGACAGGCTTGTTTGATTCTGCAGGGGAGGGCGGGATAGAAATCAAATTAAATAATAAATAAATAAATGAATAAATAATTCTGTAGTCCTAGTCCGATTGCCGTGTTCAATGAATTATTTATGCTGATGGCGTTCTTTTTGCATTCTGTGATCCGCCTTGAGCCTCAGCAAGAAACGTGGCCTACAAAGCAACTCAACAAATGCTTCCTTTTGACATCCTGAAGAAGACAGGTCAGTGATGCCCGCGGGTGTGAGTCAGAAGGCCTGCCTCAGACACACACGGCGTAGGCAACCTCATCCCACTGCATAAGCCACTCACCAAGCATAGCCAGGACTTAATTAATTAGTCATGAATTATCAACCCATTAATCAGTTAGTCATGAACTAGGAATCCACTAATCAATCAATGCAGAGCCTCCTGTGCACCACCGTCTGGGTGACAAACCAGAAGATCACCTTCATATATGTCATAATTCCCTTCAACTAACCAACTTTTAGGTTCTCCTCCTGCAGGATGAGGATTTGCTATTTATGACTTAGGCTGTAAAAACAGTAAGAAGTAAATTTCCTTCAGAAACAGATATGGCAGCTTCACTAAAGCCCACAGACCACAACAGCAAAAGGGAAAGGTGACCCACATCCCAGAGTCTTGACCACACAAAGCATTTTCCCAATTCTTGGCGACCTGGAAGTCCCAAAAGAAGTAGACCTGCATGACCTTGGCCAGAGACATTTGGGGAACCACAGTAGCACAGCACTAAGAATAACCCACAACTACGACCAGGCTGGCCCGGTCTCATCAGATCTCGGAAGCTCGGCAGGGTCGGCCCTGGCTAGCATTTGGACGGGAGAACGCCAAGGAAGACCAGGGCTGTGACACGGAGGCAGACCACCTCCGAACACCTCTTGCGCCTCGGAAGCTCTATGAGGGTCGCCATAAGTCAGCTGTGACTTGAGGACACTTTCCCACCACTACATGACTGGGTTCAAATCCCTGCTCTGCCATAAAGTTTGCCGGGTGACCTTAGACCAGTCATTCACTCTCACAGCTGGGATCAATCTGCCCACCTCAGCGACTGGCTCTGGTGATGCAAAATGCCCGGCATTCAGAACTGGAGATCTCACACATGCTAAACGGGTACAGGGGTGGTCTGCCCTCCTGTGCAATTCTCCTGCCCTTTGAGGACCCTCCCCCTGTGCCCCTTGTGTGCTCAGCTGTGCGTACAGACAGAGGAACGCTCCGCAGTATGCTGGACGTGGGTCCCACTCCTCCTTCTTCCTCGCTGCTGACAAGCTTTGCCTCGTTCCCGTCCTTTCCCTTGGTGGCAACTCAACCCCCCACACACACTCATTTTCACCCAGGTGCTTTTCCCCACTGAGCTACTAGGATGAAAGTGAAGCCTTCAGAGAGTGTTCTGCTGTGCATTCTTTTGCTGCTATACACATGTATGCCCCTGCCTTACAAAAGCCTGACACTGGGGTATACTTCCCCCACTGCACCTAAGCCCTTTTCTGGCTATGCCCCAGCATTTAACCAGCAAAAGATTGTACATACCATGCAGGACAACATTGGTGAGGGCTGGGGCCTGCAGCCCCACTAAGGGGGTCTGCTCCTCAGAGCCTCGAGGCTTTGACCTGTGCTGCTTTGCTTCAGGATTTGGCTGGACCATCAAGGGTTCAAGGCGTTTTTTCCTCTGCTTCTTCTCTAGTAGTGTTCTCTGCCACAGGGGGAAAAAAATGTTTACTTACTCCCAGGGAGGGACAGATGACTTGGTTTAAACTCCTGACTTTCCAATCCATCCTCGATACTTCTGTAAGGTTCTACCACTTACCCTGGTAATCCAGACCAAGCAACAGACTTCATTGGTTGTGCAACAATGCAAATTAATACAGAGCAAAACAAACGTTATTCATTTCCTGTTGGTTAAGTAATCAGAGCGACCCAATACCCTGCTGTTGATCTCCTGGCTACTGATCAGGTAACAGGCTCAATTCAAGGTACTGTTTTTTTTTAAGGTCGACCTTCCTTATTGAGGCTCAAGGCAGATTACAGACTGTAAATCAATGTAAATCAACCAATAGGATGACAAATCTAATAAACAATGTAACCTGACTAGGATTGCAGAAATCTGAAACAAAGCAAAAAGTATTACACATGATATGTGAACACCACAGAAAACAGTATTACATAAGTAGAAGAAAATGTGCTGGGAGCAGGGTAATACATACAGAACACAGACGGTGCATATACTATACTAGCCCACAGTCTTATTCTTTGTAAAAAGCACCTCCCTGGTGTAATATACCCCTTTTACCTTTACAGAAATGCCCTCCTGAATAGTTCTTTTTTGTGTAGTTTGTCGAAAGACAAAAGTGTGGGAACCCGCCTGACCTCTTCAGGCAGGCCATTCTACAAGGTAAGATCACAACAAAAAAATGAACATAGATGGACAGTTGTTAATCTTGCCCATTTTCAAGGTGGCACCCCCAGAAGACAGCTGTCATGGTGGAGTATAGGAAGAGAGGCCATTTTGCATCTACTGCTTAGGTCTTAGGCCATAAACTGCCTTCCCTTCCAAAGGCCTCCACAGCCCGGGACCCACATACCAGCAGGGCTGCCGTCTTCTGCTGTGCTCCACCACAGCTTCACTTATCCAAACAAAGTTCCTTCCTCCAAATTGCTAAGATCAGCAACTGCCCATTCACACACATTCTGTTTGATGGGGTTGGGGTCTACGGCTCCTGGGGCTGAGTCCGGCAGGGTTCCACTTCACCACAACAGCTCTTAGGCTGGCCTCAGATAGACGGCGGGGGGGGGGAGGTTCAGCTGCACCTGGTTTCCTCTCTCCTGCAGCCGCCAGGAGGTCCTGTGGACACCTCTGTGCCACTCCTGGTACTACCCTGCTGGATCAGGGGAATGCTATGGACATCGTTTAACTTGATTTCAGTAAGGCTTTTGATAAGGTTTCACATAATAGTCTTGCTGACAAATTGGTAAAATGAGGTTCGGATCCTATGATTGTTAGGTGGATCTGTAACTGGTTGATACAGATCACAAAGAGTGCTTGTGAAAGGTTCCTCATCCTCTTGGAGAGAAGTGACAAGTGGAGTGCCCCAGGGATCTGTCCTGGGACCTCTTTTGTTTAACATATTTATAAACTAGAGGAGCCCAACACAACTAGAGGAGCCCTTAGTGTTTTCCTAGATGGACGGGACACCAATGAAGGGGGGGAGCCCTGTAAATACCACATGGTTCACCTGCCGGTGGGGGTGGGCTCCCACTGGAAGTTGCGGTCTTTTGTTGTGAACCCCTCAGCCAAGTTCTCGATGGTGTTGAGAAGTCCTTGGCTCTGGGCCCATGACCCGTATGTCCAACGGAGTGTGGGAGCCTTGCGATTTTTGGACCCCTGCTGCAGAGCATACCTGGAACCTGGAATGTGAGGAGGCGCCACAACTGGCGCCAGAATGGATGTGTTTGGTGTGGGAGGAACTGAACCTCATTCCCCCAGAGTACAGAGACTTGGTCCGAGTATTTGAGGAGGGGGAGGTGGATGAGCTCCCCCCTCATCGGAAGACTGACTGTGCTATTGAGATTTTACTGGGCCACAAAATGCCTAAGGTGAAACTCTATTCCATGAGTCCAGCTGAGAAGGAGGAGTTACAGAAATTTATTTATAAATGTCTGGCCAGGGAGTTCATTCAGCCAGCGGCCTCACCATTTGCCACTCCAATATTATTCCACAAGAAGAAAGATGGGGGCTTAAGACTATACACGGACTACCAGGGGCTGAATGCTGTGTCCCCCCGCCCAGGGCTGCATCTTTACCAAATTGGACTTGAGGGATGCCTATTTCTGAGTGCGCATCAGGGAGGGGGATGAAAATAAGACTGCCTTTAACGCTCCCCTGGGCCAGTTTGAGTACCTGGTTATGCTGTTTGGGCTTGCCCCAGGGGTGTTTCGTTCCAATTTTAGTATACGTGCTGCCGAAGCGAGCACAATGGGCTTACCCCAGGGGTGTTCATGAACCTGATTAACGAAGTGTTGCATAAATATTTGTACAAGGAAGTGTTGGTTTATCTGGATGATATCTTGATTTATTCTAAAGATAAGGAGTCACATATGAAACTTGTCAAAGATGTGCTAAATGCCCTCTACAAAGCTTGTTTGTTTTCAAAGTTTTCAAAGTGCAAATCTGACAAAGAGGAACTGGACTTCCTGGGGTACCGCATTTCAGGGAGGGGGCTAGGTATGGATCCTCACAAGATACAAGACGTACTGGGGTGGGAAGCCCCCTGAACGAGGAGGCAACTACAGTCCTCCCTGGGGTTCACCAATTTCTATCACCCATTCATCCCCAATTTCGCCCAGGTGGTCCTGCCCCTCACTGACTTGTTGAAAACCAAGGGGAAGGGGACAGAAAGTCACAAACCAGGCTATACGTTGGTATGGAGTCTGGAGTGCCAGCAGGTGTTTAACAAACTGAAGGCTCAGGACACTTCTGAGCCCATCTTGTGGCACCCAGACAAAAATAAGCCTTTCATGGTGCAAGTGGACACTTCTGATGTGGCAATGGGGGGGTGGCAATATTACAAAAGGGGGAGGATGGGAAGTTGTACCCCCTGGCATATGTGTCAAAGAAGTTTTCAGAGACTGAATAGAACTGGCAGGTCTGGGACAAAGAAGCCGGCACAATTAAACTGGCTTTAACAACCTGGAGGCATTGGTTGGAGGGGGCCTAGGCGCCATTCAAGGTATAGACGGACCATAAGAACTTGGAGGCACTGCATGCCCCCTGGCACCTTAATGCTAAACAGTTGCACTGGGCGGAGTTCTTCTCCTAGTTTTATTTCACTCTCAAGCACCTCCCAGGGAAGTCCAACTTTCTGGCTGACACGCTCTCACACCTTCCCCACCACGCAAGCCAGCAGGAAGTGATCACAGACTCAATGTTCACCCTTGCCCAACGGGGGGAGGAGTTATCACTCGGAGTCAGACCAAGGCTCAGGCAGAGGGGCCCCTTCAGACAGAGCCCTGGTGTCAGCTAAGCTGCCATGAGTGTGGAGAGGCTTTCTAATTGCTTTGCATTCCTTCCCATGTGCTTAATTGCTTCACAGCTACAACGCTTATCTGTAAAGAGTTACTGGAGGAGATTGTGGTGTCTACCTTCCGTGGGAGCTTCTTTGTTCCCAGCTTCGCTACCGTTAGAGGCTCTTGCAATCTCCCGTGTGTGGGAGTTCACCTAATTTGGTATTGCTGGGGGGGGCGCATATGAATGCCCTATATCCTATTATGCGCATAGGTAACCCGCCATTCCTAACAGTGTTCATGTTATTGCATCTATGGCTTTTCAATAAAAGTAAAACCTTCCTGGAAGCGTGTACTTCGTTGTTTTGCTGTGGGTCCTGACATTCTGTTAGGAATCCTTCATTCCCTATCTCAGCACCTCTCTCAACCCGAGATGAGTGACGGAGAGGGGAAACCATCTCCTAAGGAGCCGAATGGCGAGGACGAGAAAACCCCAGCGACCACAGCCTCGGTACCGGTGACTTCGACTCCGCCGGTAACCGGTGCTGTGGGGGGGACTCTCCCGAAGTCCTCGTCAACTCACCTGTTCCTGACCCCCTCCCGGGTCCGAGGCAATGGACCGGGCTGCGCTACCGACCAAGCTCCAGTTGGAGCCACTTCAACCCAGACTCAACGGCAGAGACTTACTTATTGATGGGGGGCCCCCCGAGAGACAGTTTGTTTGACAGGGGCTTTGCTGCATTGGCGGGATTGCCCCCGTTCGGGGCTCCCTTCGAACCGATCGCTATCTCCTGGGTGACGGAGCGATCGAAGACCCGGAGTGGCCGGGCGTCCCTGGACGGGGGACTGGAATTGGCTAAGCGAATGGAGGTGGCTGATCGAGAGACGGCACCTGCAACAGACCCTGGAGAATATCATCCTGGCAATCCCGGAACTGGTGACCCAGGCTGTCAGGGAGGCGAGGGAGCCACCACCGGTAGCCCCAGTGTTTCTGGCAGAACCGCCAGTACCAGCACCAGGGGCCCTGGCCCAACCTGGGGGAGAGCAACCTCCGGGTCTGGGGGATACCCCGGCGCCTGCTCCGCGCCTGGCTAGCCCGAGGGGACAGGTGGTGCACCGCCCAAAGGACTCAATCGAAGCTACATTTGATGGGAACCCGGAGGAGCTATCCTACTTTGTGGGGTGGGTGCAGAAATTCGTGGATCGCTCGAGCCATCTGTTCCCTGACGACAGCAGCCGAATTGATGTTGTGAGCCTGGCTCAGAGGCCCAGCGGCGGCTTGGTATGTGGGGCTCCACAATGCCCAAGACCTGGAACTTACCAATTTGGACGCTTTTATGTGGGCGTTGCGAGCCCACTTCGAGGATCAAAATGCGGGCCGTAGAGCACGAGCGTTCTTGCGCACCCTAAAGCAAGGGTGCAGATCGGTGCGGGAGTACTTGGCTGAATTCAAGCAGCATGCGGCCAAGGTGCAAAATTGGCCTGACAACGTGTTGGCCGAGCTGTACCAAGTGGGGTTGAACCCTGAGATCCGGGAGACGGTCTTGAGATCGGTTGACCCGGTCTCCCTCCCTGCATGGAAGCAGAAAGCTGAAAGTGCAGAAAACCGCTTACAAACCCTACAATTGGATATAGGCACCTGCAACAGACCCTGGAGGATATCATCCTGGCAATCCCGGAACTGGTGACCCAGGCTGTCAGGGAGGCGAGGGAGCCACCGCTGGTAGCCCCAGTGTTTCCGGCAGAACCGCCAGTACCAGCACCAGGGCCCCCGGCCCAACCGCGGCTGGGGGACGTCTGGCCCCTCAAGCTCCGAAAACCAAGCCGCCGAAGCAGATGGATGCTACGAGGGAGCAACGCATGCAGCAGGGCTTATGCCTCAGATGTGGAGAATGGGGCCATTTCGCAGCCGACTGCGGAGGACAAGGGCACCAGGAAAAACCCGAAGGAGCGAAGATGCGCCCAACCACCCTGGCAAAAAAACCCACGGGGAAGCCAAAATTTGCTAAGGCCCTGGCAAGTTACTCCCGAGGATGACGGAGAGGAATCGAGCAGAGAGGACCCTGAGCCAACGGGAAACGGTTCGCTCCTGCTGTAGAAGATGCAGAGCAGCAGGGCCCGCAACCAGAGGCGCCAAATGTGGTGAGCAATTATCCCATCTTGGACCACATGAGGGGGGGGAGCGGGGGCCAGCCGGCACAATGTGATCATCCAGCCTGTGGAGCTTCCTTCTGTTTGTTGCAGCGGCGCGATCTCCAGCCACTGTTCTTCTTGCAGCCCGACTCCCGAAGCCTCGGAAGTGAAGGGCTGCTGCTCCACTGGGTTCGTTGCCGTGGCCATGTCCCCTCCCTCCGAATCCCCGGAAAGTGGGGGAGGCCTCTTCTTCTTTTTTCCCTCTTGCGCCATCTGAGAAGGGTCTTCTTTAAAATCTGACCTGATTTTGGAAGGTTTGATTTTTTGATTGTTTGTTTTGTGTTTTTATTTTTTGTAATCCCTCTGGCTTGGAGTAGGAGCTCCAGGCGTCCTACCGTGCACAGGGCTATGCAGGAACAGGAGAGGTCAGCCTGGGCCACTCCAATAGGAGCCACGCAACAAAAGAATTTTGCATGGCCTATCCGAGCAAGCAGAGGTGTGACCTAACCAGTTCCTGGATGACTTCCCCCCACTGAAGGAGAACTATGTTTCTGCAGCATGGTGTTGCCGCCAAGCCATGGATGTCATTTTTGTGGTGCAAGCTCTGCCCATGGACATGATATGTGATTCGATGGTGAGTCTGGGGTGACCCAACACAAAATCACTGAGGATCCATAAGGATCCATTGCTCAGAACCCTGTTTTTGCAGCATGTAGTCACCACCAATCCGTGGACTCATGATTTCTGTGGTGCAAGCCGTGGCCATGGACATGATATGGTGATGTTGAGGTGACCCAATTGAAAAACCCTGAGGATCCATGAGGAGCCATGCTTTGGAACCATGTTTCTGGCACTGTTGTGGTGCCACGAATCTGTGGATACGTGATTTTTGTGGTGCTCCCTATAGACTAACACGGTCTACAGTATGATGGGGGTTTTATTTCATTTGAATGTAAAAATCATATGAATTCATGAGGATCCATGTAGATCCGACTTACTTTTTTCCGCTGCACGGGAGATCTCGCCAGGACATCCCCTCAACCCACCCATGGCTCCGGGAGGTGGCAGGGGAATGGTGACAAGTATGGGGGCAGCCAGCCTTGAGGCATCCATCCCAGCATGCATATAGAGCACTAAAAATAAAAATTCAACTATTGATGAGGGAGGGGAGAGCTGAAGACGATCCTTGAACGATGCTGGCATGGGCATGAGAACACAGAAGAGAATTCGACACTGTACCTTTAAGAGGAAAGGCCCTAAGAACGCAGTCCAGTGAATGTTTTTCACCAGTGAGCAAAGCTTAACAATAAACTCATCCCTGACTGTTAAACTCATTCCGGAATTTAAAACCAAAGTCATTTTTTTTTCCAAAATATACCTGCACACCACAGGGCTTAAACTCACAACCCCTGGATGAAGAGGAGAAGCCTTAATGAACCGAGCTAACGAGCTGCTTTGAGTATCACAGAGAGAAAGGCAGACCCAACACCTCCCTCCGTGATTCTTCAAAAAGAAAGGGAGGGGGAATCCAAGCCCACACAGAAACGTGAGCGTAAGCGCCATCTACTGTTGAAGAGTCGAATTGCCCTTATGGAAAGGCACTAGCTATACCAGTGTCGTTCCAGTTTCAAAAACAATCCAAAGAACAGCAAAGCGAAACTACTTTAAATTTGAAGATGCAGATTCGACCCAAGCCCCATGAGGAAAGGCTGAAGGAGCTGGGTATGTTTAGCCTGGAAAAGAGACGACTGAGAGGTGATAGTATAACCATCCTCAAGTACCTGAAGGGCTGTCATATAGAGGACAGTGCTGAGTTGTTTTCTGTTGCCCCAGAAGGTCAGACCAGAACCAACGGATTGAAATTAAATCAGAAGAGTGTTCAGCTAAAACATGAGGAAGAACTTCCTGACAGT
>NW_015176012.1:153872-171084 GCF_001447785.1 Gekko japonicus | reverse complement strand
TTTCAAGCAGAGGCTAGATGGCCATCTGACAGCAATGCGGATTCTGTGAACTTCGGCCGGCCATGCGCGGGAGGAGGGCAGGAAGGGCTGCCTCAGGGCTTAGTTCTCGTGGCCCTTTCTTACAGGCCCAGGGAAATGCTGATCGCCACTTTGTAGCACTGGGTGGGGCTTCCCCCCCCGCCCCTGTGTTTTGGGTGCCCAGAGGGGCTTGCCCAGCCTCGTTTGGGGCCAGTGCTGGATCAAGGAGTTCTGCCACAGATGGCTTGCTCTCCCGAAGACGTTCCTGAGGCTACTCTTCACCCTAGGGTAGCCCGGTACATCCCCCCAAGCTGGGAAAGCTCCCTGCCTTCAACCGCTCGGGAAGGGGGGGCAGGGGTGCCGCCCCCCCCAGACAGATCGCTCCCAAATAGTGGAACAGCCAGCCTAAGGAGGTCAGAAAGCCTCCCACAGTACTATCGCTCTGCAGAAAAAGGAGAAATGTTTAGGAGGGCATTCTTAGAATGAAGCTGAACAGTAATGAGATGGAACATCCCAAAAGGACACCTAATATGGGGGAGGTTCTGTAGTCCACGGCAACTGCAGTAATTGTTGTTGGCATCATCTATTTTGTAAGTATCATCTGGGCTTTGCTGCACTGGGACGACACATTATGCACTGCTTGCCTGACTCCCTCCTCCATTAGGCAGTTTGCTGTTCTCACACTGTCACTCACACTGTCACTCAGTTTTCCATTCCTAGTCCTATTGAACGGTTCCGTGGACCTCATGTCCTGCATGATTACATTTTTCCTCTTTTGTTACTCAGTGATCCACCTTGAATTTCAATGAGAAAGGTGAGCTATAAATAAGCAAAGTACATAATGCTAGCAAACTCTATGAGTGACAATGAATTTTAAAATATTTTCTGCTTTTAATGGGGGGGGGGTGTTTGCAACTACTGTAACAAGTTCAACCACTTACACACCTAACTAACCAAAGTTTATCTGATTTCATTCCAAACATATTTTTCTCAGTTTACTAAATGAGAAAATAAGAATATCCCTAAGATCAAGTTGTCAACCTATCAGCAATTTCCTTGGAGAGGCCTTTAACTGAAAAGTTAAAGGAATTATTACTCATCTTGCATGTCACATGTATGCTGTTTTACTCATGTGTGTGAAATGAATTTGGAAAAGCTGTTGCCATATTACAAAATTTCAAAGTTATCTTTAGAATCATCTAGAACATTGCAAACTATATTGGAGCCTATTGGAGGTACCGGGCCCCCGGTCCATCAAGTTGACTATGACCAAGAACAGGGCGTTTTCGGTGGCGGCTCCTATCTGGTGGAATGAGCTCCCGGAGGAGATCAGGGCTCTGCGGGACCTAGGACAGTTCCGCAGAGCCTGTAAGACGGAGCTCTTCCGCCAGGCTTTCGAATAGGAGCCGCCACCACCACTAGACCACCAATGTATCAGCATACTATCGACGCCCGGGAGGACATCTGGATATGGGCATGGACTGCCAAGGCCCTAAATACTCTCTTTTGCATTATGGGCAAGACTGGGACGCTTAGAGGACTGCCATCTTGGTTTTAGCTAGATCTGTTTTAGATAGGTTATACATTATGATGTAATTTTAATATTTTGTATTTTTTCTACTGTTTTACTGTTTTATTAATTATATGTTGTTAGCCGCCCTGAGCCTCCGGGGAGGGCGGGGTATAAATACAAATAATAAATAAGTAAATAAATAAATAAGAAGGACAAAGGTGGCATTCCGCGCGGAGGCAGGCTGAACGGGCCTCCACTCTGCTGCCCAACCCTGCCTGCCAGCCACTTCACTTCCAATGCACCATGAGGCCCAGTGAGAAAGACAGACCTTATATAAAAAACTGTTGGCGTTAGAAGGACATGACTGTAGGTTTGGCTGGCATGCTTACTTATGGTATAAAAAAGTTAAAATGGATAAACTTTTAAAACACCATTTTATAAGGAGATCATTGTTTGAAACGTGGATGAGATATAAAAGGGGTTTTTTTAAAAGCAAGACCACTTTGGATTGTACCGGCTGAAGTAATTAAACCATTTTCAAGACATAAAGGCGAAGACTGGATACCATATAGAGATGTTTTAAAAATAGAAGGGAAAAATTTTGTGATGAAAGGAAGGGAAGAGTTAGACTTTGAATATGACTGGTTAAACTATAGGCAGATTTATTATTTATTTCAAACAGATAAAAAAAGGTATGGTTTTAGAGGGGGGAAAATGAAATAGAATGTGTATGGGCAGAAAAAGGGGGGAAATGACATCAAAAATTTATAAGCTTTTGTTAAAATGGTATACAGAAGATGAAACGGTAAAAGAGCAAATGATTAAATGGGCTATAAATATGAATAAAGAGGTGACTGTCATCTTGGGAGTATTTGTGGAAAAACTCAATAAAAATTTCAACTTGTAATAATTTAAAAGAAAATTGTTATAAAATGATGTATAGGTGGTATATGACTCCCAAGAAAATAGCAAACATGAATGAGAATATGTCAAATAAGTGCTGGAAATGTAAGAAAAAAGAAGGCTCTTTTTATCATATGTGGTGGACTTGTGATAAAGCTGTAGCTTTTTGGACAGAAGTTCATAATGAAATGCAGAAAATACTGAAATGTACTTTTAAAAAAGAGCCAGAAGTATTACTCTTAGGGCTTAAGATGGAAGAGGTAAATGCAACAAAGAGGACACTGTTATGGTATCTGATTACTACTGCCAGAATGACATATGCACAATTTTGGAAACAGGACAGAATACCAGAGAAATGGGAATGGATTCAGAAAATGCTTTTTATGGCTGAAATGGATAAACTGACAAAGAAACTTAATAATAAAGAAAACGACAAATTTTGTGCAGAATGGACAGACTTTAAGGAATATATGAAGACCAATTGGGATGTCAAAAATAATTTACTTTGTTTTGATAATTATTAAGAACAGAATTAGAAAAAGAAAATAATTGAATAGAAGAATATAATGTTACCTGAAAAAACTGATAGTGAAAATGTAAATTGATAGTTGAACAGTAAAAGGGACAGGGGGGAGGAAGCATTGCGGGAAGCCACTGGAAGGGGGGGGGGAGATACGTGAAATGGATATATGCTAAAGGAAAAGGTGTAATTTTGAACATGTTGTTATATCCAAAATAAAAAAGTTTGATTAAAAAAAAAAAAGAAAGACAGACCATAAATAATGTAAATAAAATAAAGCAAAGATACATCAAGGCTGCAGACAGAAGTAAAGGCTCAGTGAACCATTAGGTCACCTGACAACAGCAGCTGTCACACCTCAGAACCAGACCCAGGTGGGCAGCCGTGTTGGCCTGAAGCGGCAGAACAACGTTTGGGCCCACCAGGGGCCTCTTGAAGACCAACAAAGTTTTATTCTATACCATGAATAAAATTTAGTTGGTCTTAAAGGTGTCCCTGGTGGACTCGAACTTTGTTCTTCTTCAGAACTAGATCGCAGCTATACGATACAACACAAACTGCTTAAGACTGTTGCCCATCAGATCTCTGAGGCACAACAGAAAACAACAGAAAGGCCAACAACAACTTCCAGCATATCACACAGAAGGATCAACCACAGAGCCTACTATGCCGCCGCCCTACTATACCACCACCGTCAAGACATCTGAATGGATGCATTGACGGGGCCCCAGGAAGAACTTGGAATTACATCAGAAATGCCGTCGCCATTGGATATGTACGCTGAGAATACCAACTTGAGTCGTGGGGATACCATCTTGGATCTAGGACACTAGTAACTGGAGAGAGCATTTTAGTCTTAGTTTGATGTTTTATTATATTTTTATATGTTTTTACTTATGGCTAGACTAATGATCTGGCCTCTGTTAGCCGCCCAGAGCCCACTGGGGAGGGCGGGAGGGCGGGATATAAATGAAAAAAAAAATAATAATAAAAAAAAAAAAAAAATAAAGATAGACCAGCAACTGGCACGGGAAATGCCCTTTACCGAGAGGTCCCAGAGACGCAGCTTGTGTGGAAACAGTGAGGAGGAGAAGCCGGTAGGCTCAGCTGTGGATGTAACTAAATTGGGGGCCTTTCTGCACTCACCTTTAAATCCATGTTCACCGTGGTGTCCTCCAAGCAATTCTGCACTAAAATCAAATTCAACCTTCTTTTTAACGCAGGGTTTTTTCCCCATTCTGCACTAAAATCAAGTTCAGCTTTCTTTTTATTCCAGGTTTTCCCCCCCATTCTGCATTACATTACTTCCCTTCAGTGGTCAGCCCGGTGTCGTGGACCCGCCTCAGCCGGAGGTGCAGCCAGAGGTGAGGACCAGTCTGACTTGCAGCCTGACCAGTCTGATTGGCCACTGGAGCCCAGTAAGAGTGAGGATTCCTCGGAAGTCGAGCCAGGGTCCAGCATGGCGAAAGGTGACTTCAGAGTAGAGGACACCCAGGAATGACCAGGCAGGGGATTCCAGTGCTCCTGGGGAGGGGGAAGTATAGCGGTGGGACCAGGCATGGTGATAAGGGAAGGGGATGGAGAAACAGAGTAGCTTGGCATCCCATCCCAAAGGTAGTAGGCAGTGGGGCAAGGATAAATGACCCCCCTCCGACACTGGCATTGTGTAACACCAGGTCTGTAAATAATAAGACCATGGTCCTTAGGGACTTCCTGCTTGAGCAGAATGTAGACCTGGCATGCATGACCGAGACCTGGGTGTGAGATGGGGAGACAGTAGCTCTCTCCCAGTTGGCTCCTCCCAGGTTCTCGGCCCTTCACCAATCGCGGGGAGGAGGAGTGGCTCTATTAATTCGGGAGGCTTACTCCTTCAGGGCGCTTCCGCCACCAAAAATCACGGACATTGAGTGCGTTGGCCTGGCGTGGGAGGCCAGGGAGAGTTTGGCGATTTGGCTGGTGTACCGACTGCCCAACGCACCGGCCAATAGCCTGCCATCCCTGATGGAGGCTGTATTGGGCTGAACATTGGAAGACCCTAGACTGATAGTCTTGGGCGATTTCAATGTCCATGCCGACGATGCGACCTCTACTCAGGCAGTGGATCTGGTGTCGTCCATGGCGACGCTAGGATTCTTCCAATATGTAACGATCCCCACTCACCAGGCCGGGCACATGCTTGATTTGATCTTCATGGCAGGGGTTACAGTGGACTGGATCACTGCTTTGGCAGTGCCATAGTCGGACCACCTTGCCTTAAGGGCCCAACTGAACATGCCACCCCAACCCTGTGTGGGCAGCACGCTTATTTTGGCTTGCCCGTGGAGCCAGATGGACCCTATGCAGCTTCAGATGGCTCTTTGGGATCCAATGCCCCCTGGCAGTTTGTTAAGTGAGCTAGTAGAGGATTGGCACAGCAAACTCTCTGCAGCCATCGAAGAGATTGCGCCCCAACGCCCTCTGCACCCTCACTCTAGGCTTGCTCCATGGAAGGGAACCCAGGAGTTGCGGCTGATGAAGCGAAGGCTCAGACGGCTAGAGAGACAGTGGCGATGTGCTCTTGGCAAAGCTACAAGAGCATTCTATAGGACATTTATGAGATCCTATGAGATGGAAATCAAAGCTGCGATGAGAGTACTATGCAACTACGATTGTGTCTGCAAGCTCACGCGCAGCCCAATTGTTTAGAACGGTTCGGTCTATTACTACTCTGCCACAGGGCAGACCAAATGCTAGAGAATTAGACATCGGCTGTGAGGCCTTTGGAAGCTACTTCACAGATAAATTCTTGTCACTCCGCCATGACCTCCCCGTCATACTTGAAACAGTGAGTGAACTCAAGGCTCCATGCACGTCTTCTGGTCAGGTTATGGATCATTTCAGTCCACTCAGCCTAGGGGAAGTCGACAAATTGCTCCTAACTGTACACCCCACCACATGCTCCCTGGATCTGTGCTCTTCGTGGCTAACTGAAGCTGGCCACGATGGGTTTCAAGGTGACCTAAGGGAAATTGTCAACAAGTCCCTCTTGGAGGGACTGTTTCCAGGGGCACTCAAGGAAGCGGTGGTTCGTCCTCTCTTGAAAAAGTCATCTTTGGACCCGGCTGAATTGGTGAACTACCAGCTGGTTTCCAATTTGCCCTATTTGGGCAAGATAACAGAGAGGGCTGTGGCAACTCAGGTACAGAGCTTTTTGGATGAAAGTTCCATTTTAGACCCTTTCCAGTCCAGCTTTCGCCCGGGCCATGGGATGGAGACAGCACTGGTCGCACTCACAGACGATCTCTGGAGGCATCTGGATAGGGATGGATCAGCAATGCTGTTGTTGTTGGACCTGTTGGCAGCGTTTGACACAGTTGACCATGATCCACTGCCTTGCTGACACTGGAATCCAGGGGCCTGCCTTGCAATGGCTCGCCTCCGTCCTCCAAGGTAGGGGACAATGGGTGGCACTAGGGGAACAGCTATCCAGAAGGCACCCACTGGATTGTGGAGGGCCTCAAGGGGCGGTCCTGTCCCTGATGTTATTTAACATCTACATGCGGCTTCCAGTTTAAGCATTTCGCTGCTTGGACGCGCCCTGTTTCGCTCTGATGGGGAAGCGCCGAGACCCGGCTGACGGGAGGGGTTCAAGTTCATCCCGGACCTCCCCGGGGTCTCTGTAAGAGACCCTCGGCCTGGAGAGCTGAGGAGAGCCTCTTCCAAGGTGACGGCCAAGGAATTGAGGCTCACCTTATCCCCGAAAGGTACCGTCGCCGCAGAGCCAATATGGCGCTTGGAAACGACTGCCCGAGCAAGTCACCACAATCAAAACTTTAAAATGCTTCCAAAAGATCTCCAGGTCTCCAAACTGTGAGTTAAGCAAAGCTCAGGTGAAAAAGCGAACAAACCTTGGTAGTAATTGGAAGCACCTAAGTTTGGAGGACTAAGCACTCCCCCCCCCTTTTTGAAAAAGATTTAAAAGCGGTTTTAAATCGGAAATAAAAAGACTTAAAGCCAAAATAAGCGCATAAGAAGTTAAGCGAAGGCAAAAACTGCCAAAATATACAAAGCGGATTTAAATCGCATAACTTTTGTCCTGTTTTGGGAAACTTACTTCTTGTTGATATTATGGCTGGGAGAGGACGGAGGGGGCCGGAGAAAAAACTGGTGACTGGAAATAACATACCAACGACTCCTTCCCAGAACCAGGAAGTGACGAACGCTCCCTTGATTTCTCCAATTTTCTTGAAGAGATCTCTAGTCCTTCCCATTCTATTGTTTTCTTCTATTACTTTGCACTGTTCATTCAGGAAGGCCTCCTTATCTCTCCTTGCTGTTCTCTGGAAATCTGCGTTCAGTTGGGTAAATCTTTCCTTTTCGCCTTTGCCTTTCGCTTTCCTTCTTTCCTCTGCTATTTGTAAAGCCTCATCAGAAAGCCATTTTGCTTTCTTGCATTTCTTTTTCTTTGGTATGGTGGTGATTGCTGCCTCCTGTACGATGTCACGAACCTCTGTCCATAGTTCTTCAGGCACTCTATCTATCAAATCCAGACCCTTGAATCTATTCTTCACCTCTACTGTATATTCATCAGGGATGCGATCTAGGTCAAACCTGAATGGCCTCGTGGTTTTCCCAATTTTCTTCAGTTTAAGTCTGAATTTTGCAATGAGTAGCTCATGATCTGAACCACAGTCAGCTCCAGGTCTTGTTTTTACTGACTGGATAGAGCTTCTCCATCTTTGACTGCAAATTATATAGTCAATCTGATTTCGGTGTTGCCCATCTGGTGATGTCCATGTGTAGAGTCGCCTCTTAGGTTGTTGGAAAAGGGTGTTCGCTATGACCAGTGTGTTCTCTTGACAAAACTCTGTTAACCTTTGCCCTGCTTCATTTTGCTTTCCAAGGCCAAACTTGTCTGTTATTCCAGTTACCTTTTGACTTCCTACTTTAGCATTCCAGTCCCCTATGATGATGAGGACATCATTTTTTGGTGTTAGTTCTAGGAGGTGTTGTAGGTCTTCATAGAACCGGTCCACTTCAGCCTCTTCTGCATCAGTGGTTGGGGCATAGACTTGGATTACTGTGATGTTGAATGGTTTGCCTTGGAATCGGACAGAAATCATTCTGTCATTTTTGAGATTGTATCCCAGTACTGCCTTTTGCACTCTCTTGTTGACTATAAAGGCCACACCATTTTTTCTACGAGATTCCTGGCCACAGTAGTAGATATAATGGTCTTCTGAGTTAAATTCGCCCATTCCTGTCCACTTTAGTTCACTGATTCCTAGGATATCGATGTTCAGTCTTGCCATCTCATTTTTGACCACGTCAAACTTCCCTTGATTCATAGATCTTACATTCCAGGTTCCTATGCAGTATTGTTCTTTGCAGCATCGGACTTTCCTTTCACCATCAGACACATCCACAACTGAGCGTCCTTTCGGCTTTGGCCCAGCCGCTTCACTCTTTCTGGGGTTACTTGTACTTGTCCTCTGCTCTTCCTCAGTAGCATATTGGACACCTTCCGACCTGAGGGGCTCATCTTCCGGCGTCATATCTACTCACAGGATTCAAAAAGCACTGCTTCCACATCACCAGAATCATCAGAATCGGAGAAAGGAGCAGCCGCCCCTAAACCCAAGAAAATGAAGAAATGCAGGAAGAGCTCTAGAACAAGAACAATAGTTCTTAAAGGCAGAATTTGTGCTAAGCTATTAAATGCATACTCTTAAAGCACTACTGTAATGAATTAAATTGTACACCAAACTTGTAATATTAAGTTAATAAGCCTTATTTTTAGCTAAAAAGATCGTGATATGTATTAGCTTTCCTTTCCCCAGACCAATAGATGATATAGTTTAGAATAGTACTCTCCTTTCCCCATCTAGTAGTTTCTATGTATTAGTCTATCCTTTTCCCATAGATATAGTGATAGGGCATAGTCTCCTTTCCCCTTTCAATCTTTAGTTGTAATTTTTTGTAGGTTATAGAAAATGCAAATAAAAAATCCCCTTTGGGGGGCAAAAAAAAAAATCTACATGCGCCCCTGTCATGACCCCAGGGGTCTTTACCTTCCGCTGCCACCACTTGGACTTCAGGTCTCCTGAGAAGGCCCAGAGTACCCTCCCAGGCCCATCCAACATGCGCCTCTTTCAGCCGAGAACACACAGGCGTGATTGACCCAAGCAGAGAAAATAATTACACAAAAAGTGTTTATTAAAACCAACACTGGGGCAGGGAAAAACAAGACAGGGCAAGGTGCTTAAAAAGGGTATAACAGGGTTGAAAAGGCAAAATAAACATAAACTAACGCAGCTACCTGCTCTACTTCCAGCCTGCCACTCCACAGCCTGCCTAGCACTCACGCTGAGCCCAGTGGAGATCTTCCTCTCTCCCAGACTAGCCTGTCCCCACAGTGAGACAAGGCCGCAGAGAGAGACCCGAAAGAACACCCTGTTTTTCCTCAGTTAACGGCTAAGACCGACTCTCCTCACAGTCTCCTCACAGAATCTCACTCTCTGATTGGCTATAGCCCATTGCTAAGCCTTATGGGGACTGTAGGCTGCCTGCTTTCACTGCCATGCAGGTCTCTCCTGGGACCAGGCTGCACTAGGCCCTGCTCCCAGTCCTGCACAGATCATGACAGCCCCCTTGCCCAGATTGCACAGAGACATGGGCTGGGATGTTGGGCGGCCAGTCTGACTCTAAACCGGAAGATCTAGACCGGGCGTTACAAGATGTGGCTGGATGGCTTAGGCTGAGCTGACTAAACCGAATCTGACGAAGTTGGAGGTCCTGTGCCTGAGTCGGGGTATACTGAGGGTAGGGATCCCACTCCCGACCTTCGATGGGGCTCCGTTGGTGCCAGCGCCGGAGGTTAGGAGCTTGAAAGTGCTCTTGGATGCCTCCATAACAATGGAGGCCCAGGTAGCAGCCACTGCCAAAGCAGCCTTTTACTATCTTCAGCTGATCAACTGAACGCAACGACTTGGCAACAGTGATCCATGCAACGGTCACCTCGAGATTGGACTACGGTAATGCTCTCTACGTGGGGCTGCCCTTGTCACAAATCCGGAAGCTACAGCTTGTGCAAAATGCTGCAGTCAGGCTTTTAATAGGCCTCCCAATACACATTCAGCCTGTGCTGAAGGCACTGCACTGGCTATCAATAGCATACCGAATTCACTTCAAGGGGCTGGTTCTTGCCTTTAAAGCCCTTTATGGCCAGGGACCGCCTTTCCCCACATGTTCCCCAGAGAGCACTGTGATCAGAGTCTCAACATCGACTGGCCCTCCCTGGACCCAAGGATGCCAGGCTGGCTATAACCAGGGCCTGGGCTTTCTCGGTGGCATCTTCTCTCTGCTGAATGAGCTCCCAGAAGAGATCAGGGCCCTGTGGGACCTCATGCAGTTCTGCAGGACCTGCAAGACAGAGCTCTTCCACCAGGCCTTCAATTAGGAGCCGCCCCTGATAGAGAACCCTGTTCCCTGAAGCCACCAGAACAGCCTGTGTCGGCTGCACAGTTACTGTGCAGTGGCTGAACATAGCCTAACTCAAACAGAGCACAGTATCTTATTCCAAGACACTGAAAGGCTGGACAACACATCCAATTACCATGTTACACATCCAATTACCAGCCAATTACCAATTACAGGGAATCCATTGAAGTTCATAAACAGGAAAGAAGAGAGTTTAAAAATAAATAGGGTGTGGTTTCCTGTCCTGAAAAACACAAAATGTTCTACATCTTACAACAACACTACAGATAAGATTAGAATTTCAACAGCCAACCCATATGCAAAAGAACCTCCTCAGGAAATCTCCTCCATTAGCATGTTCATAGCCTGGGGAACTCCTACAAGATACTCTCAGCCCGACCCCACCTTCCTGAGTAGATATAAATTACCTGCCTACCATTTTTCTTCTCACCTTGACACAGAGTACTCCATCTTCCATATACCTCTGAAGATGCCAGTCACAGTTGCTGGCGAAACGTCAGGTCCTAAAATGCCAAGACCACGGCCATACAGCCATGAAAATCTACAACAACTAATGAACTTCGGCCATGAAAGCCCTCAACAACATATTTATTTACTTAGTTTTGACTAAATGGTGTAGTGTTATCTTATGCCTTGGGGTAAAATAACTATTGTTAAAAATAAGATTAAAGCATTTTCTTTTACTTAGGTTTTGTTATGAAAAGTAAGAGTAAACAAGTTTGTGAACTCCAGAGGGAGGCAGGTGCAGCAAGAACAGCAGCAGAGATCGTGTAAGACACACGTGGCCCCAGATTACTTTATCAGCTGAGGTATAATTCTGGAGTCAAGCAATGCTCCTTAACTTGCTGAAGCTTTTTTACGTTACTAGGCTCCAAAGATCTATGTGTATTATGCTTAGATTCTTGTACTGTGCAATTATTAATTTGTTCCACAGTTACAACGAGTGAATAATTACTAAGGAATTTTGTCTCTTGAATCTTGGTATAAAATTCATTATCAATACAGTCCCCCTGCTGAATTCACCACAACAGTGTGTTCTCCCTGGCAAACGCACTTCTACATTTCCTGAGAATCCTGAGGCTCCTCTAAATACTGAGAGCTTGTAAACCAGACTACAGGAGGCAACCATGACAACCTGCTGTTTGGTCGTAACACTAAGCCTCTCCAACATGGCATGCTTTAATGTCTAGATAAGGAACACATGCATTTCTCTGCTACTCCGTTAAATTTACCTCTTCCCACATAAAATTGTTTTAAACCAAAGTCTCCTCTTTATACTGCTGTCATACTGGATAAGAAGGCTGCTGTATCATCCAATGATACCCAAACTTCATACCATTATGCCTTTCTATTCATGCTCAGAGGTGGCAAAAGCATTTCCAGACAGAAGAGCAAGACAAAGGATACGTCCAAGGCAAACCATTCCCTAGAGAGGAGTAGAAAAGTGCAGATATGGACCAGGAGGACAAAAGACCTGTTGCAAAACACTAAGGATTTGATAACTGAAAAGCTAGGTTATTTATTATCATCATTATTAAAAACATTTATACACGGCCTTTCCTAGTCGTTCAAGGTGCACTGACCTGGATAGCCCAGGACAGCCCAATACCCTTGGATCCTGGAAGCAACACGGGGCAGGCAATGACAGGGCTGCTGTAGGTCAGCTGTAACTTGATACCCCAAAAAGTGCCTTTCCACTATACCCTTCCTACAAGGAGCTCAGGGTGGCATGCATGGAGTGCCTCTCTTCCATTTTATTTTTCACAGCAACCCTAAGCTGAGAGATAACGATGGGCCCAATTAAGGTTCTTGGCAAGGCAAAATTAGAACCTGAGTCTTCCAGTCCTCATCCAACACTCTTGACCACCAAACCACACTGGCACACAAACACTACCTCCAAATGACCCATCTCGTTACTACCGTTGTTGTCTGATCAGCACCCCAAAATCCCACCACAGGGACACCAGGAGCAGCCCTACCAGAGATCCCGCGTCAGCAGCAGCCCCGTGCTGCAACCTCATCCTCCGCCTCGACTGAGGGGGTAGCAATTACTCCCCTCTCCATATAGCCCACCGTCAAAATTGAAGAGAAACCAAGAAACTGGGATCAGAAACTGAAGTGGAATAGTTTTGCCCCACTAGATGCCTTATTCTGTCTGTTTAATGAAATAGTAGCAAGTGTCTTTCCTCCTTTTTACATCTTCATAGTTGTCCATTGTTATGACTAAAAAGGGTCATCCAGGATGCTAAAAAATGAAAACATAATTTACACATCTTTCTTTCTGCTTGGCCTTTAAATGTCTATGGCATCTAAAGATTTAAAGTAGCCAATAAAGTTGTTAAAGTTTGCTATGAATAAATATACCTTTAAAAATAACCTTAAGCATTCAATATCAGTTTAGACATTGCATGACACTATTACGAGCCTGCTTAACCTTTTACTAGAAACTAAGAGAGACAAAAAATACCCACATAATGTGATATCTGCAAAACAAGTTTTGCTGCTGAAACAAATTGCTACTATTTTCAGCCTGGGAAAGCAAGGCTCATGCCAAAAGCTGTTCTTATGCAGTATTCATTTACATGCTGCCTCCTCAGTGACTTGCTTGAGGCAGCTCACAAAAACTAAAGGTAACAGCAACTCCTGACCAGCAAGACCCAGACTACTGAAATTTCTTTGCCCCATTTTAAAACATGCTAAAATCTATCCCACAGATTACCTGGTTCTCCAATTTCAGTTGCCGCAGTTTCAAAGTTTCATCATCAAAGCCACTAGGAAAGAAGAGAAATGCAGGCATTAGCATTTCTAGTAAAGCTACCCTGCATCATACAACAGGGTCTATTTTACAAACTGATGATATGTTTTGCTCTGTCTTGGCTCCCTTACTGCAGTGATATTTTGGGAAGCATTCACATGCCATCATTCACACTTTTTTCCACTTAGCTGTGATCTTTCCCAAACCTGGTTTGATACAATTTATTTAGAAAGATCATAGTCAAAATACATAAGAACACAAGAGAAGCCATGTTGGATCAGGCCAATGGCCTATTCAGTCCAACACTCTGTGTCACACAGTGGCTAAAACTCAAGAGTCATCAGGAGGTCAACCAGTGGGGTCAGAACTCCAGAAGTCCTCCCACTGCTGCCCCCCAAACACCAAGAATACAGACCAGCACTGCCCCAGACATAGTGTTCCACCTATACTTTGTGGCTCACAGCCACTCAGGGACCTCAGCTCCATACGTTTATCCAGTCCTCTCTTGAAGCTGTCTATACTTATACCTGCCACCACTTCCTGCAGCAGTGAATTCCACGTGTTAATGTCAGCTAGGCCTCTTGCTGCCATGGAGTGTGGGGGGCCCTCTGGGATTTTAGGTTTCTTTTCTCTGTGCCTTCAGTGTTTCTTTATCTCTGTAACATGAATGTTTGGCCTTGGTATCTAGCACCAGCTTTCTCCTGGGAAACTGGACCCGTTAGCTTTGGCGGGCTTCTACCTGTTCTGCGATTGGCTCCAGGCCATCAGGGGACCCTCCTGAATTGTGTATTATCTGTTTGTTTTGCGCACTTATTGCCAGTTCTGACACAAGATGTGTAAAGACAATCTGCATACTTCAATGTTTCAATAAACTCTACTTCTCTGCAAGAAAGTTGTTGGGCACTGATTGCTGCAGGAGTCTGACAGTTGATTACTCTTTGGGAAAAGAAGTACTTCCTTTTAACTGTTCTAAACTTACTACACATTAATTTCATTGAGTGCCCACGAGTTCTTGTATGGTGAGAAAGGGAGAAAAAGTACTTTTTTCCTCCACCTTTTCTATCCCATGCATAATTTTGTAAACCTCGATCATGTCACCCCTCAGTCACAGTTTCTTCAAGCTAAAAAATCCTAACCTCTTTGACCTTTCTTCGTAGGGAAGGTGTCCCATCCCCTTAATCATTTTAGTTGCCCTTTTCTGCACCTTTTTCAATGCTATAATATCTTTTTTGAGGTACAGTGACCACTATTCCAAATGAAGCACCATCGATTTATACAGGGCCATTATGATACTGGCTGATTTGTTTTCAATCCCCTTCCTAATAATCTCCAACATAGCATTTGCCTTTTTAATTGCAGTCACACATTGAGTTGACATCTTCATTACAACTCCAAGGCTGCGTTCAGACTGGCAGTTTGGCTGGCCTGATGCAGCCACCCTTCCGCTCCAGATCAAATGGGCATAGTCACACAGCCACATCTGTGAGGCATACCCCCAGCATACTCATCCTATCAGAGCCACGACTTGGAGTCGGATTAAAAAGGCATCACATCACAAGTGGTGTTTTTGATTCCCTGTGCATTCATTGTGCATGGCCAGATGTCTGAACACGGATGAGTGCACACAGAATGGATGCGGCAGTCTGAATCTGCAGATCTGTTCCCGCTGCCAGGGAGGTTTTTTTTAAAAAAAAATGCCTATCTACACATGTGTGCACATGCGCATGAGTGCATGCACATTTATGTGTTTGAGCGCACATGCATTTTGAAAATTTTCTGGGCAGCACACTCTGTGACTGAAGTGCTGCAGTAATGTGGATGCTTGACCGTGGGACAGCTGCGTGGGGGTAACCAGCAGCAGGGTGTGCTGTCTGGATGATATGCCTGGCAATACTTTAAACTGGTACAATTAGAGGCGGTGACATATCGCGCCAAGGCACCAGTGTGACCACAGCCCAAGATCTCTCTCCTGGTCAGTAACCACCTGTTCGGACACCATCAACATATATTTATAGTTAGGATTTTTTGCTCCAATGTGCATTACTTTGCACTTACCCACATTGAACCTCATTTGCCACGTTGATACCCACTAAGCCCTGCGGTACCCCACTGCTTACCACCTTCCACTGTGAAAACTGCTCATTTATACTCACTCCTGTTTCCTGTTAATTAACCAATTTTTCATTCACAAGAGGACTTTTCCTCTTATCCCATGATTCCAGCGTTTACTTACGAGCTTTTGATGAGGAACTTTTACCAAAAGCTTTCTGGAAGTTAAGTCAAACAACATCTACTGGGTCACCCTTCTCCCCATGTTTGTTCACCCCTTCAAAGAACTCTAAAAGTTAGTGAGACAAGAGCTTCCCTTACAGAATCCATGCTGATTGTTCCTCAATAGCTTTCATTCATCAGTGTGCCTACTAATTCTATCTTTAAAAATGGATTCCATCAACTTACCCGGTAGTGATGTTAAACTGAACAGCCTGTAATTTCCTGAGTTCTTCTGGAACCTTTTTTAAAGATGAGGGTTACATTAGCTACCTCCCAGTCGTATGGAATGGAGGCAGAATTTTAGTGATGGATTGCGTGTTTTGTCAGGAGACCCACAAGTTCACATTTGAGTTCTTTCAGAACTCTTGGATGTATGCCATCTGGGCCTGATGATTTGTCAGTTTTTAATTTGTCCATCTGTCACAGGACCTCCTCTCTTATGAACTCAATCAGACTCAGGTCTTTCAACACCCCTCCTGAAATTGGCAGTTCTGGAGTGGGCAAGCACTTCTCATCCTCCACAGTGAAGATAGAGGCAAAAAATGCATTCAGCTTCTCTGCCATTTCCCTATCATCCTTTAGCAACCCTTTTGCCTCATGGTCATCCAAGGGGCCCACTGCCTCCCTGGTTGGTTTTCTACTACTATCGTATTTCAAAAAATTGTTATTGATGATCTAACATGTTTTTTTGCAGGATGCTCCTCATAGTCCCTTTTTACCTTTCTGATCACCAACTTGCAATTTATTTGGCAGACCCTCAGTAAACGCCCTTGGACTAGCCTTCCATTGCTTAAATGGAGAGCCAGTTTGGTGTAGTGGTTAAGTGTGCGGACTCTAATCTGGGAGAACCGGGTTTGATTCCCCACTCCTCCACTTGCACCTGCTGATGTGACCTTGGGTCCGTCACAAGCTCTGGCAAAGCTGCCCTTGAAAAAGAGCCGTTTGTGTCAGAGTTCTCTCAGCCCCACTCGCCTCACAGGGTGTCTGTTGTGGGGAGGGGAAGGGAAAGGAGTTTGTAAGCCGCTCTGAGACTCCAAGTGAAGGGCGGGGTATAAATCCAATCTCTTCTCTTCTTCTTCTCTAAAGGAATCCTTCCTACCTTTTACTGCTTCCAAAACTTTTTGATACCTATCTGTACCTTTCCTAACCAGTGGTATACATTCTGAGCTTCCAGACTTGTCGTTTTAAATACTCTCCAACCTTCCCAAAGGGATTTGACCCTCCTTATGGTTACCTTTCAATTTATTCTTTGCAATCACCCTCCATCACTTGCCTTGAAAGCCCTATGGGGTCACCCTATGGCACTTTACGCACAGACAGCTTTTTAAGGCAAGGTTTTTCACACTGGGAAAATGTGTACCATTAAAAAGCCTGAGGACTTTTTCAACTTCTCCAATGAAAAAATTGGGAGGTATGATGGAATACTGGAAAAACTCTCCTATGAAATATTTTCCCTTTTTGAGAGAAAACTTTGTCTTACTTTGTCTTCACCCATTCCAAATGCACAGCCCTTCCTCCTTTTTCCAAGGGAAAAACTGTCCTTTGAGGAAGCCCTGCAGAAACAAACAAAAAACCCAAACCCCCCTCCCCTTTTTTTTCCCCCCCTGCTGTACAGGCCCTCTGCTCAACCTTTCCCTGCTCAAATGCAAAGTAGCTCGGAGAGCCACTAGCCGGCCGCGTGATGCGCTCCGGTTGCGCGCAGGTGGGCTCCTCCACAGCCGGGCAGCCTGGCCGCCGCCCCCCCCGGCTCCCC
>NW_015176012.1:142499-153351 GCF_001447785.1 Gekko japonicus | reverse complement strand
CGGGAGCGGCTCTGCGCCGGCCCGCTGGGGGGCGCCCCCCTGTCCGGGCGGGGAAAGGGGGTGGGAGGGGGCGCTCCTTCCGTGCCGTTGCCAGCTCCCGGCGGGGAGCTCCCTGGAGCCCGGGAAGGAAGGAGAGGCCCCTTCGTCCGTCGAGGGGCGCCCACCGCCCGAAGCCTCCGTGTTCTCCAGGCTGGGCGGATCTCCGGCGGCAGCGACACCCCCCGGGAGGCTGAGGGCGCACCAGAAACCCTCGGAAGAACTCGACCGGGCGCCAGAGAGACTGCAGACTGACGACCCCCCCGGACCCGTTCCAGAGAAGCGAGGGCCTGGCCTGGCGCCCCCTTTCCTGGCTCATCCTGCAGCACCATGATGGTGGCGACAGATCCCTGGGAATTCCATCCCGCGGTGCGAAGCGTGGGGACGGGGATCGGCCGACCCGTCGGACATGCTGCTGCCTGCCGTGCTCCTGTGTGGACAGGGGGCCACCTCCCCAACGCTGCCCCGTTTTCTGCCACCAGGAAACCATGTCCACATGGCTCACCCCTGCCTCCCTGTGGGTCTTTGTCAGAACCTCTTATACTTTTATTGCAGACCTACAGATGCAGTAACATCAGCACTGTTGAGAATGGCAGCGGCCCCATGGGCATCATAGGATATAGGGTATTCCTATGCACACACACACACACACACACTGGCCAATTAGGCACCAGCTTGGAGACCCTTAGGTAGCTAAAGCTGAGAACCAACACTCTCCCACGGAGCCTAAGAGAAACCTAGACCATACAACTCCCTCCTGCACATCTGTATAGATAACCATTTCGGCCCAAAGCAGAAAAAGCACAGCAAGGCATGCAGTCGCAATTAACCGGACACAGACTGAGCTCCCCAACCCCCATGGCAGCCTAGCTGACAGTCTTGAGCTTTGCCCTCACAGTGCTTAAACTAAGAGTGTGCACTTGGATGCATCTAGTGTCTTCCTTGACTGCACTGCAAAAGAATCAAAAAGCAAAATGCCTTTCAGGGGAGCTTGTTCACTATTACTACCATTAACATTGATGAATCCCAGCTGAACTATGGAAAACCGTTTGGAATCCATTAATTTACGAATAAAGGTAGGAGTCTGGGTACAGATGTCAGGAGTCTGGTTGAAGATGCATGCACATGCACACACCGTTCCCCTACCCAATTCCAATAGACAAAAGGAGTTTTAAAAAATGCAACTGCTAGGGTTTTGGGGGGTCCTTATCTGCAAGTAAAGATGTAACTACCTCATCTATATATATAAAAGAAAGTTCTCTCACTGTAAAATCAACACCCAGGCCAAACACCATATTCGGGGAGAGTGCTCCTACCATGGCATAGGTGCTCACTAAGAAGGGATTTTTTAGAAATTCGACCCCTAAAGGTAGAATGTGCTCCCCCCATTGATTGCTATGAGGCTGCCAGGCTGCTGCCTACTTGCACCCCCCACTCTCTGATTGGTCAGCTGCAGAGCTCAGTGTTCAGAGATTAAAAAAAGAACAGTTACAGCAGACTGTAGAGAGCTAGTGACAGTTCAGGAAATCCGGAATGGCCAACAACCACCTGTGAGGTGCAGCAGTGCTGCTGGCCCAGCCTCCCTATGGCTTCAAACACCTCCCTCACCTCCTAGACCTGACAGGTGGTTGTCTGTCAGGTGCAGCAGCAGTTGCAGGGTGCGTAAAGCCACCAGGGAGCCCCCCCCCGCAGTAACGCCTTAGTGATCCTGCCAGCCCCGCCTCCACAGTGGCTTCTAATACTCTTCTCCTCTCCCCCTCCTACACTGGACAGGCAGCTGCCTGTCAGGTGTAGGAGAGGAGGTGGGATGCTTACAGCCATCCGGGAGGTTTGCTTAGTGGGATTACCTTAGTGCTGCTACTGGCCCAGCTTCCCTGATACCTTTAAACACACTTACCCCAACACCAGACAGGCGGGTGTACTTTATCAGGTTCATATGAACTTGCTTAGTATCTGATTGCTCAGATGGTGTTTTGAATACGTAGTTATGTCCCACTTCTTAAATGTAACATAAATGAGAGGCAATTTGGGGGGGGGCATGCCCTCCCCCCAATTCAATGCCCAGGCCAAACACCTGCACAAAGAAACCCAAAATAAGGGGAGTGCATTCCTACCATGACGTCAACCCTCCCACAAAGAGATTTCTGAGAAACATGACCCCTAAGGGGATAAAAAAGGGGCAAAATGTATTCCTCCAATTGTTTTCCATGCGCCTGGAAACTCAATACAAAATACTAAAATATGTACACTCAAAAACACTACAAACAACTAACTGAATTTTCTAAAACATAGTTAAGCAAGAAAGAACACATGAAACATATCACAGGTACAACCCAACACAATATAAATATAACCAGTATAATACCAATGGTATTAGTAACTTTATGACCTAAGTAAGATTGACATTCAAAATTTTACAGCATAAGCCACAATCTATATTAATTATTTCTGGGTAAAAATTTATTTACACTCAAATAATCTACTACAGGGGACCAGACTTCCTCAAACGACTTCTTATCTGCAGAATTAACAGACACAACAAAAAATGGATTATGTACAATTTTATCCATTAAACAAATTTCCAAAATTTTCACTTGCTATTTTTCTACTGTAGGACCTCTAGGATCTTTCCCTCCTGATGCAATAACTAAATGGTCCGCAGCTATCAATTTAGAAATGAGCAACTTAATATACTTTGGTATGTTTATCTCTCTCCATATATCGAATAAACACAATTGTATTGATTGTGGAGGCTTAAAATTAGTTATTGTATATATAGCTTCTAACACCTGAGTCCAAAATAACTTAATTTGGGGGCATGTCCACCAAAGATGTATTGGAGTGTTTCCTACACAGAGGACTAAGGCCAGATTTAATTTTAGCTATTTAAGAGGGACAAAAGTACCAATTTGCTATTAATTTATAATATTGCATCCGAATAGAGTGTATTGATTTATATGAGGGGAGTTCCAAGTATTATCCCAGTCCTCATCGGACAAGGTATTAGGAATTTCTTTTGTCCACATTTGTGTATATGAAGGGGGTTTTAAATACTGAGAATTCAATTACATTTTATATATTCTCAAGAGAAGACACTTTGATGTCTGTAAGGGTTTTTGGAGCAAATCTTCAAATTCTGTAAGTTGCCTACAGACCTTTAGATGTTTGGAATACCATGTCATAACCTCTCTTAATTGAAAAATTGAAACTATATTGATTGTTGTTTTATTTATTTTTTAATCTATTTCTTGTTTTGTCAATATGATGGTTAGACAGTGTCATAGACATTGGTTAGGGTCACTCCTTATCTGGCCCCAGTGCGTGGGGGGGGGGTTTGCAGTGTTTCTGGGGCTCCATCCAGGGACCTAGAAACACTAAGACTGCCCCTCTAAGACAAAACTTTGGTGGCTTTGGTTTGTCAGTAGGGTGATATGTGGAGTGAAAAAAGCTATTTTTGCTGAAATTCTGTCTTTTATTCAAGATACCAAAGTCCTGTCCTCCTTTACATCTGGTTATCCTGGCATAGCATACACAGCATACTAACATTCTTTACTTGACATGAAAACCATTGTTTATTTCAAGGGGGCCATGCTCAGCAGGGATGTACTTTGCTTTTGTTATTTGTAGATACCTGTTTTAAGCACCATTGTTTTGATTGGCTGCCATTCATGGGCAATATATGGTTTATTATATTCTATAATGAGTAAAGACAGAAGTGCATCAGCATGCACCAGCATTTCAATGAAAAAGCATACTTCAGAAATCTGTGACCTCAGAGCTGTAGTAATGCCAAAACTTGAACAAATTGGTAAACACAGTCTTGATAGAGGAGTGTTAGAACATGAGACACCTGCTGGATCAGAAGATAGTCCATTTATTTATTATTTCTATTTCTATCCCGCCTTGCCGGGCACACTGGCTCAAGGCGGCTAACAGAGTTAAAATAATGTAAACAATACAGAGTTACAATGATTAATAAATACAGTACCAAGTTAAAACTGCAACAGTTTACAAGTAAAATCGACAGATGGTGGCAATAATCCAAATCACACCCAATGATAGCGAGGTCTCAAGCCAGAAGATGTTCCAGGGCACATTCATCTATAAAGTACTCTTTATTGATGGAATCAAAGGCTTTTTTCATATCTACACTTAAGATTAGTGATTCTAAGTTTGTGATCTTACCATGATTAATAATATTCAACGTCCATCTGGTATTATCTGCTATATTTCTATTGGGCATAAAGCCTGTCTGGTCTTGATGTATATATTTACTAATCATAGATTTCAGCCTACGAGCTAAAATAGTTATAAAAATTTTATTGTCCTGATTGATGAGAGCAATTGGTCTATATGAAGATGGTTGGGATTCATCCTTTCCCTCTTTAACAATAGGAACAATAGTAGTATAAGACCATGAAGGGAGTATTTCTCCCCAAGACATAGTATGATTACAGCTTTTAGTGAAATAAGGTATCAAAATTTCTTGGAATGATTTATAAAATTCAGCTTGATATCCATCATTCCCTGGGGCTGAATTAGTTTTAAGATTTTTTATTATTTCAGCTACCTCTTCTTCCATTATAGGTTGATTCAACATAGCTCTATCAGCTTCATCAAAATGATGTATTAAATCTGGCTGATTAAGAAAATGATCTAAAACAGGTGTATCAATGGTCCCTTTAGCATACAATGTTGAATAGTAACCAGCCAATAGATTGGCTATGTCTTTTGACTTTGTTAAAGTAGCCCCTTCTAAATTAGTCATAGAATCAATTCCTCTGGATTTTTGAATGTTTTGTGTTTTTCATTTTAGTAATCTTAAGGCCTTGTTGGATCCCTGCCAATATCATTGTTTTATATAAATTAAAATTTTTGAATCTGGTCAGTTTCCATCAACTCTAATATTTTACGCTCAGATTGTAATTGTTTGTATATTGTTTTACAACAAGTTTTAATATTTAATATTTTTTACCAATTTATTTTTAGTTTTTTCGAGCTACCAAATAGGCAATTATTTTCCCTCTTAAAAAGGGTTTCCATGTGTCCTATAAAACAAAAGGTGACATCTCAGTGGTATCATTGATTTCAAAATAAAATCTTAATAATTCTTTTGCTATCGTACTTTTAATGTCATCGTTAAGAAAGGATTTATTGAATTTCCATAACCCCTCAGATTTATCCAACTCCTTAAGTGACAGATTACAATGAACCCAGGAATGATCTGTGAGCAGCTTTGGCCCTATTTCTGCAGAAATTGAAGTTTCTTTTAAAGTTGGAGATGTCAAGACAACATCTATTCTTTAGCTTACCTTCTGAGTATGAGAATAGAAGGTATAATCCCGAGCAGATGGATATAAAAACCACCAGCTATCTATTAAATCATGGGATTGCAGTATTTTGGCTATCTCAGTATTCTTTAACTTATTTTTGGCCAATTTTGGGGGGATTTGAGATTTATTCTTCGTTATATCTAAAACTAAATCTAAGTCGACACCAATTATTGTTTAACCTTCCTTAAAATGAGTCCACTTGCTTAATGTTACCTCCAAAAAAGACTCTTGGTTTGCATTGAGGGCATAGATTACACCCAATGTTACTTTACAAGATCCAATCCAGCCTTTAACAAATATATACCTGCCAGCGTCATCTTTTTCAGTGGCTTCGTATTTAAAGCCTAGTCTTGAGGAAATAAGAATGGCTACTCCTCTGGATTTAGAGGAGCCTGTAGACTGATATTGTAGTGGATATAACTTTGATTTAATAATGGCTTTACCTCAGAACTTTGATGGATTTCTTGCAAAAAATTATATCAGATTTTTCTGTCTTAAAGTGTGCCAAAAATGAGATCTTTTAATTTCTGTATTTATACCTTTGATATTAACAGTAGTTACCCTAATTTGTTGACCCAGTCCTGCTGATAGTCCATAGTCCAAAAAGTAAAAAAAAACCCCAATATATCAACTCAGTGATCAAGCCTTAGAAACACTCAATTGCATATTGAGAAGAAAGAAGAGGAAAAAGAAAAAAGGAAAAGAAAAAACTAGATATGAAACAAAAATAAGAAGAAGGCGGGAGAGAGACAAGTGAAGAGGAAAAAAACAAAAAAAAGGAAGTGGAAGAAAGGTGGGATAAGAGAATTGTATGAGTCAAAAATCAGCTTACAAACTATATGCAAAACTTGTCCTCCTATCTTCCTTCCTCTACCACTGTTAGATGATGATACCAGATGTAAGATTATGAAGAAAAAACCTTTATTGTTGACTAACAGTGGACGACTCAAAACTGGAAGCCTCCCTAGTGGGAAAAAAACCCCAAAGGAGGCACACAGTAAAAACTGTGTATTTGAGTAGAGCCTGTTGAGAACTGCCAAGGAACACCCCCCCCCAATTGATGTAACAAATGCATTAGTTTACCATAGTCCACCAAAGTGGCAAAACATTATTTAAACTAATAAAATTAACTTTATATATGGATTTAAAAGGTATCTCAGTTCAATTCATTTTATCAGGAAAAGTGGCCACAAATCGCTTCCTCTTCTTTAGATTACCAGCTGACTCTACTTCCAGTTCTTCATTCTTTTGGATTGCCTGCAAAAGCAGATTCCCTTTTCATTGTCAAAAGCTGAATGTAATTTATCTTTATGGTAGACTGCCAATCTTCCGCAGGAAAGCCATGCAGAATGTTGGCCTCTCTCAAGGCTTTGGCCGTCTCTTTAAGATCTCTACGTCTCTGGAGTGCCTCCGCTGGTATATCAGGGAAAACCCAAATAGAATCATGGTGGAGAGCCAAAAAGCCCTTTTGTCTTGCTAGTCTCAATATATCTCTCCTAATATTTCTGTCTCCAAACATGGCAATTACATCTCTCGATGTTTTCCTTTTGGGGTTAGCAGCCCCACCTTTGCAAGCTCTAAAAGCAGAAGAGATAAAAGAGGGCACCTTCTCCTTTAAATGCAACAATGGAGAAAGCCAATCCATAAAATAACCTGGTAATTCTTCTGGTAAACAAATGTCTTCAGGTATCGCACGAAATTTTAAATTTCCTCCCCTGTCAGCCGAAGCCAGTTGAATCAGTTTATCTTGGTGCTGTTGTATTGTAACTTTCAAAGACTGAATTTCACCAGCATTTTGGATTGCCATTTCTTTCGCTTTCTGAGCATTGCTCCTTGCAAGAACGAGGTTTGATGTAATCTCTTGCCGTTGGTTTGAGATTGGAGTAAACATCACAGCAGAGGGGTGGAGATATCAGCATTGATAATGAGACAGGAAACCTAGGTCTCAATTTGGTACAGGAGGATTCAGTCCAGGAGGATGCAAAGAATAAATGGCAATAAGTCTGAAGAAGTGAGCAATGACTCACAAAAGCACATACCCTACCACAATTTTGTTAGTCTTTAACGGTGCTACTGGACTCTTACTCTTTCTACTACTATTAGAAACCACAACATTCGAACTTCCGGTCTGTGACCCGTTGCCATCGGACAGTTCCCGGGGAGCTCCCGGAGAACCGCCGAACCTCCTGGTCTTAGAGGGGGAACCGAGGCTTTGGACCTCCCATAGAGTCTTCCCGGAGAGAGACTCTTGGCAGGGGGCTTGAATTGGGGGCTCCTGCAGGTGGCGGCTCATGAGTAGACCCTAGATTGCCCCAACGCAAAGATCAAAGAGGGACCGTTTATGGCAGCCATTAAGCAGCTAGACATGATCGGCCATTTCTTGGAGCTGCACTTCAACTAAAGAATCTTTTCTTGAAACTTCTTCATCTGTGCACTGTGAGTAACAAAATGACTCTGAATAATCTTTGGTCTTCCATCTTTGCTGTTTTGGATTACGAGACTGGTCCATTTAAAAGTTAAAGACCTGGGCGAAAAGGGAAGGGTGGAAGAGTATTCCCCCCCCCATCCTGGAAAAAACGGCTGGGAAGTGCATCCCAGGCTTTCTTCCCTTCCTACTGATGTTACCAATTTAAGGACTTGAAGGGTTGTTATTCTAGTATTTTGGAGGTGTGGAACTCTTTAAAAAAAGCCAATAAGATTGAAAGTGGGGTTGTGTTTTGAAGACTTTGAGGCTGGTATAAGAGAACTGCAGTATTGTTTTGGCAGTTGCTGGGAAAATTTGGATTTGGACAGTTTTTATTTTCATTTTTTGGCTACTCTCTTATTTGGAATATGCTTTATGCTGTTTTTATCTGTTTTAACTTTGGCACTTGTGCCTCGCTGTTAGCCACCCTGAGCCTTTGGGGAGGGTGGGATATAAATCCAAAAATAAATAAATAATAAATAAAATAAATAAACCAGTCCACTGTTACCCCAGCCATGAAGATCAAATCGAGCGTGTGCCCGGCCCAATGAGTGGGGGACGTTACAAGCTGGTAGAGTCCCAGCGCCGCCATGGACGACACCAGGTCCGCCACCTGACTGGACACCACATCATCAGCATGGACGTTGAAGTCACCCAACACAATCAGCATGGACGTTGAAGTCACCCAACACAATCAGCATGGACGTTGAAGTCACCCAACACAATCAGCCTAGGGTGCTCTGACACCCAGGCTGATACGGCCTCCATCAGGGCCGGTAGGCTATCAGCCAGCGCATTAGGCGGTCGGTACACCAGCCAAATCGCCACACTCTCCCCGGCCTCCAGTATCAGACCAGCACACTCAAGGCCCATGAACTCCATTGGTGGGAGCGCTCTGAAGGAGTAATCCTCCTGAATGAAAGACACTCCTCCTCCCCACCCCTTTGTCCGTGATTGGTGAAGGACCGAGAACCCCGGTGGGGTAAGCTGGGCGAGACCTACTGTCTCTCCGTCCCGCACCCATGTCTTGGTCACGCAAGCCAGATCTACATGCTGTTCTATCAGGTAGTCCCGAAGAACCATGATCTTATTGTTTATAGATCTGGCATTGCACAACACCAATGTCGGAGAGGGGTTATCCATCCTAGCCCCCCCCCCCGCCAACATCCTTCGGGATGGGTCGCAGGCTGGAAGGGTGCTGAGCCGTCCCGTTTCTCCGCATCCTTCCCTTTACTTCCTGCCTGGACCCACTGCTATACTTTCCCCTTCCCAGGAGCACCGGAATCTGAATAGAATGAACTCTGCATATGCAAGGAGGAACAAGGTACCCAGAGAGATCCATGTAAAATGTTATAAAAAGCCCATGAGAGACACGATTTTGAGAACTTCAAGTGAGAAGCCAGTTCAAATACAAGGGACATAAATTAAAATTTTAAAAGAAATACCATGGAGAGTGACTTACAAATCTTTTAAGGAAAAATGGGATAACTTATAGATGGCTGCTTCTGGAAGGAGTCCTCTTTACCTATGATATTAGAAGGCACAGAATAAACTCAACATTTAAAGTGGAGGACTTCCTACAGACATATGGAGAAGAATTGGGAGCCCAAGAAGATGAAGCAGGCTGAAAAGAGTCAGATGAAGAAGAATCACAGGAACAAGAAGCTTTGGGATCAACAGCGGCAATGGGAAAGAAATACTCTAAAGCAATACCACTTCAAGTTGTTATGAGATTACAAGACAAGAAAAAAATGGGATCCGAAACAGAAGGTAAAGATGGATAGAAAGAAACTGAAAATAATCTCTAAATGAACCAATATCTTTTGCTGAAATGGTTGAAGCAATTAAAAACCAAAAGAAAAAGAAAACACCTGGACCAGATGAGTTATTTGCAGAAAAACATTTGAAGATCAAATTGCTTTACCTCTGAAGAATACTATTCAGATGTCAACACTGGAATTTTTTGGGAAAAAAATAACATCCTTGGTAAGACATTTATTTTAATCACATATATTCTTCCCAAAAGTGACAATTCTAGCTTGTCCCATCTTAAAAAATTCTTTTTAACTTTTCCAAGTTCTAACATAATTACTTTGAAATAACATGGAGGAATTTCAGACAGACGATATAATCCGGAAGAGGAACGGTTCCCAAACAGTTTCTGGTCTGTCATTTCAGACAGAACCGTTTTAGAACTGGTTCCCTACAGGAATATATTTGTAATTTCAGACAGAAACACTTCTGTCCCATTTAGGAAACGGGGCTGAAGCGTTTTATCTGTCAACCGCTTCCAAGTAGTCTTCAGTTTCTTCTCCGGGTTCCGATGCGCTTTTCCCCCACTGTGGCCGATCTCCGGCTTTTTTTGAACGTTCACGTTATAGCGCTATAACGGAACAGCAATATATCAACGCCATTGGAATGCCTGGAGTATTTTGTTATAGTGCTATAGCGCTATAAAGTGAATGTTAAAAAAACCAGCCAGAGTTCTCCCGCATGGGCGAAAAACGAGGGGGGGGGCGACAGGGGGGGGAACGGTGCAGTCTGAAATGGCAAACGGCTTCAGATCCAGCTCTTTACTGGAAGGGGGAAGCCAGGTGTGAAATGGCAGCCCTATAATGACGGATCAAAAACGGGTTAAAAAGGGTAATGTGAAATTCCTCATAGAGTACATATTTGTAAACATAATACCCAAATATTTCAATGTGTTCAGCCCTAAACCCAGTTTTGTTCATGGATTCTGTTTGTTCTTGTGTTCTCATATTTTCCCCCCCTCCATGGAGATGGATGCTGGTGGGGCAGGCCTGTTGCTCTGAAGCAGCAGAACAAAGTCTGAGACGGGGGGGGCGTTAAGACCCACAGGGTTTTATTTCCGCAGGCCGAACACCGGGGTCTTGTCGCCAAGGCTGGAAGGGGGCGGAGACGGCTGCTGCGGAGACCTGGATGATGACCGAATACCGGCGTGGCCCCCGAATGGAGCGCCTCGGCCCTGGGCCCTGCCGGGGAGAGACATGAAGGCCCC
>NW_015176012.1:124651-141858 GCF_001447785.1 Gekko japonicus | reverse complement strand
CCCCCCCCCCCCTCTTTATCGCTGGCCCCGGAACCTCGCCGTGACGGTGGCCTGGACTGCCCCGCACTCGGCTGCACCTGGAGGCCAGACGCAGAGGCATGCCCGCCCCCCACCCCCCCACCCAGCGCGCGCGCCCCCCCCTCGTTCGAAAGGAGCCCCCCTCGTCTGTGGGGTGGGGGTGGGGGGAGCCCTGCTGCTGCTGCTGCTGCTGCTTCCCGGCCACTCCGCTTTGACTTCTTTTCCCACCAGCAGAAAACTGGTGACCTATGAAACGACTGTGCAGCCCTTCTGCTGGGCTTTTGAAAGGGACGTGATAAGAGGCAGTGGTGGGTGGTCATCGTGTTCACGGCGAGCGACAAGGGGAGGCCAGGTCCCCGGTGCGGATGGCGCGGGGGGAAGGCCCTCGACAGCTCTTGCCCATCCTGCAACAGTGCTGGACAGAAAAGTGCCCTTGGTGGTGAAACTGGGACCTCACCTCCAGGTTGGACTGTTGCAGAGTTGCCCCTGCAGAGGCTTCCAAAACCTCAGGCTATCCAGAATGCGGCTGCCGGGCTGTTGATCTGGCTTCCACTGGGTTTCCTAGTCAAATTCAAGGGGCTGGTTTTAATCTCTAAGCCCTACATGGTCTGGGACGGTCATTCTTTAAGGACTGCCTCTCCTGTTGCCACCCCCCACCCCTCCCGTGGTGCTTGCCTTCTGCTTCACATGGACTTCTGGTGGTGCACGGTTCTTTGGTAGCTCATTTACCTTTGACCAGAACAAGGGCTTTGTGGCCCCAGCATCTTGGAATGCTCAGTCTAGGTTTCACAGGGCCTGTAAAACAGAGTTATTCCTTCAGGCATTTTGTTATTCCATTGAGGCAATCTTACTTGGCCTGCTGTCAGCTTCTCTGATCGTCATGCCAGAGTGACAGTGTGTTAAATTGTTTTGTAGAATATTTATGTTTTGCATTTACATTGTTAACCGCCCTGAGCCCCAATTGCTGGGGGAGAGGCAGGATAAAAATACAATAAATGAATAAAATAGGCTCCTAAAGAGGTGAGGCTTTCTCAATAGTGCATGAATTCTGTACTGCAGAAGAGTGTTCATAATTATGGGCTATGACAGCGACGGGTCAACTGGGCAGAACTATTTTGCAGCAGAACAACTGTTATAAAAAGTGCCTCTTATAATGTTTCAGTTTTCTTTTGACTTCCTAGTCATGCTTAATTTAAGCAAAAGGATACAATGTTCTCCAATAAGCACTGTTGGGCTGCAATCCTATGCCTGCTTACTTCTGAATATGGATACACAGAGTTAGGTTGCATGAGTGTTTGAAGTTATTCACGTGGTTTACAGCAGCGCTAAGGTTTCTTTACTGCAGAAAGTGAGCTCAAAGCAAAGTTGGGATTTAAACCAGGGACTGCACAGCTCAAACGCTTCCTGTGTTCTGTAGTGGCTACATTTGGGTACAGACCACCTGAGTTCAAGATGAAGGGAAAGTTACTCTGTCGTAGTCAGAGGATCTTTGTCGTTTCATGTTCTAGGTATTAAAAAATGAAAGTATTCCTGTGTGGCAGAATTTAACACACACACACACACATATATATAAACAAATAACCAATGCTTGTAGAGAAAGAATTAGGAAAGCTCAGTATGAGCTTAGGCTAGCGAGAGATGCTAAAAACAACAAAAAAAGGGTTCTTTCCTTATGTTCAAAGTAAGAAAAAGAGCAAGGACATGGTAGGCCCATTGCGGGGACAGGAAAGTGAAATTGTAACAGGTGATGAAGAGAGGGCAGAACTGCTCAATTCCTACTTTCCCTCAGTCTTCTCTTGGAAGGGAAACAGTGCTCAACATGGCAAAAACAGAACACATGATGAGGGAAGGGAGTTGTAGCATAGGATTGGCATGAGGGTAGTGCATAAACACCTAGTTTCTTTAAGTGAAACTAAGTCCTTGGGGCCAGATGAGCTGCATCCAAGGGTACTAAAAGAACTTGCGGATGTAATTTCTGAGCCTCTGTCCATTATTTTTGAGAATTCTTGGAGAACAGGTGAGGTGCCGGAAGACTGGAGACCGTCCTTGAGCATTCAGAAAGGACGGCTGTGATTACTAAGAGTCAGCATGGGTTTCTCACAAACAAGTAATGTCAGACTAACCCTATCTCTTTCCTTGAAAGAGTTACTACCATGCAGGATCTGGAGAATGCTGTAGACATAGTTTATATTGATTTCAGTAAGGCTTTTGATAAGGTTCCACATAACATACTTGTTGACAAACTGGAAAAATGTAGTTTGGATCCTATGACTGTTAGGTGGATCTGTAAGTAATTGACAGATCACACCCAAAGAGTGCTTGTGAATGGTTCCTCATTCTCTTGGAGAGGAGTGACAAGTGGAGTGCCTCAAGGATCTGTCCTGGGACCTGTTTTGTTCAACATCTTTATCAACGATTTGGATGAAGGGATAGAGGGAATGCTTATTAAATTTGCAGATGATACTAAACTGAGAGGGGTAGCAAATACGGTAGAAGACAAAATCACGATACAGGCTGATCTTGACAGGCTGGAAAACTGGGCTAAAACAAATAAAATTAATTTCAATGGAGAGAAATGTAAAGTTCTGCATTTAGGTAGGAAAAATCAAGTGCATAACTATAGGTTGGGGGAGACCTGTCTTGGCAGTAGTATGTGCGAAAAGGATCTAGGGGTCTTAGTAGACCATACACTGAACATGAGTCAGCAGTGTGATGTGGTTGCTAAAAAGGCAAATGTGATTTTGGGCTGTATCAACAGAAGTATAGTGTCCAGATCACGTGAAGTGATAGTACCACTTTTCTTTGCTCTGGTTAGACCTCACCTAGAGTATTGTGTTCAGTTTTGAGCACCACAATTTAAGAAGGATATAGACAAGCTGGAACGTGTCCAGAGGAGGGCAACTTAGAAGAAGAAGAAGAGATTGGATTTATACCCCGCCCTTCACTTGGTGTCTCAGAGCGGCTTACAAACTCCTTTCCCTTCCCCTCCCCACAACAGACACCATCCCTGCTGGCAGAACTCTGACACAAACTGCTCTTTTTCAAGGACAGCCCTTTCTTACATGCCCAGGGAAATGCTGATTGCCACTTTGGGGTTAGGAAGCAACTTTTTCTGTCATCTTCTGGTCGTGGAACAGTGGTCATGTGGGTGTTGAGTGGGAGGTATTTGTGAATTTCCTGCCTTGTGCAGGGGGTTGGACTAGATGACCCTGGAGGTCCCTTCCAACTCTTTGATTCTGCCCTCATGCTGCCAGGATGCATAGAAGTTTGCAAAAGTTAGTAGCCAAAAACAGTTTTTACTAGGTTGCTTGTTTACACATATCTATGTAGGAGATTGGGAGCTGTGGTGGCTCAAGTGGTTAAGACGCTGAACTGCAGGCTGTGGAAGGTCAGTAGTTCAGCAGTTCGAGACCCGAGTGCCCCATGACGGAGTGAGCTCCCGTCTCTAGTTCCAGCTCCTGCCAACCTAGCAGTTCGAAAGCAAGAAATTGCAAGTACATAAATAGGTACCACTTTGGTGGGAAGGTAACAGCGTTCCATGCGCCTTGGTGTTTAGTCATGCAGACCACATGACCACAGAAACGTCTTTGGACAGCGCTGGCTCTTCGGCTTTGAAACGGAGATGAGCACAGCAACCCTAGAGTCGGACGTGACTGGCTTTCGAGCAAGGGAAACCTTTACCTTTTTATGTAGGAGGTTGGTGGTGCATTGATTGCATTGTAACCACAGGTGTCAAGGTACTGTGGCAGTTCTTCATGACAGCCTTTGCTAATAAATGGGATTGTTTCATAGAAGTATAGGAAATTTATTTCATGAGAACTTGAAAAGGACCTGGGAGACCAAGGTGTAGAAACCCCACTCTGTTATGAAAGTTCACTTGGAGAACTTGGGTTCTCTTTCAGCCTAACCTACCTCACAGGGTGGTGGTTGTAAATAAAATGGAGAAGGGAAATTTTTTAAAATTGCTTTGGGTCCCCCTTGGGATAAACAAACAGGCGTATTGCGAGTTGTCCTGAAGTGTCACTTCTTGTGTTTTTAGGGTCTGTTCCTGTGTCTTCAATGGAAGTCAAATGCCCTGGCCAAGGATGAAGAGCAGCCCACATAGGCCCCTGATACTCAAGAGACGGAAGCTGCCCCCCTCCCATGGGGATGCGTCTGGCACTCTGGCAGGAGAGGACTCTAGTGGGCAGGGCAATGGGTCCCTTAGCCACCAGCAAGCAAGGACAGGTGAGCACAGCACAAACAGGAAGACACCTGGAACCCCGAAGTTCCCTGCTGGGATGAAGATAATTAGCCATCCCACAATGTCAGACTCTCAGGGGGTGGCCATCCCTGCTGGCAGAAGTGTCCTGACCGTCATGGAAGCTTTGGCAGCCAAAGAAAAAGAATGGGGTAGCTCCAAGCCTAATAAATTCCTTCTTATCAGTAGTGGGAGCAGCTCTCCCACTGTGGAAGCAAGAGAATTTAACCAACGATTCAAATCTGAAGATAAGCACAGCATTTCCTGCAACAAGCTACAAGGAGAAGATAATGCTGGAGCAAGGAAAGGGCTGGCAGTCTGGGCCTCAGAACCGCAGTCTATGGAGGGACACGAGCAGGAAGGCAACAGTATGTAGATCTTTAACTTCTGCATATCCAATAAGAGTTGGAATCAAGGCCTCTCATCCAGCAGTGCAGTGGCCCATTGCAGTACTCTTGTTATGTGCCGGAACAGGAATAAAATGCTCACGTGGTGCACTGCATACCTACCTGCTGCATCTCTGTATGGTTTGGGGCATGTGTTCTTGAAATCCCCTGCCCTTGTGAATGGATAGCAATTAACCAACGATTCAAATCTGAAGATAAGCATAGCATTTCCTGCAACAAGCTACAAGAAGAAGATAATGCTGGAGCAAGCTCTGGGGCAAGGAAAGGGATGGCAGTCTGGGCCTCAGAATCGCAGTCTATGGAGGGACACGAACAGGAAGGCAACAGTATGTAGATCTTTAACTTCTGCATATCCAATAAGAGTTGGAATCAAGGCCTGTGATCCAGCAGTGCAGAGGCCCATGGCAATACTCTTGTTATGTGCCGGAAGAGGAATAAAATGCTCACGTGGTGCACTGCATACCTACCTGCTGCATCTCTGTATGGTTTGGGGCATGTGTTCTTGAAATCCCCTGCCCTTGTGAATGGATAGCAATGCAGCAACTGGATATGATCCAACTGATAAATTGATTCCTCTCTCTCTTGAGAGAGAGACTGCAGGATTACCTGCCCTTAGAAGGTCACCGGACACAAGCAGTGTGTGCAGGACACATGGCAGGGGCAGCTTCTTGGAAGGCAGATAGGTCATTCTTATACTTTCACATGTTAATTCTTATATTTCCTTATGCTTTTGGGATGTAAGTTTGGTGTTTCTCTTATTGTGATTTGGGGAAAAAATTGATGCTTCAAATCTGGGAAATAAATGTAAAACAGCTGGTCAAAGATGACACTCTTCCAGGTTCTGTGAAGTATTTCAGATCACGTAAGCAGAAGACTGAGATTTTTAGTCTCTTGTATTTGTCTGTTGTACCAAAATAAAACAAAATCCAGTGGCACCACTTATATACCCATCTGACAAAGTGGGCTGCAATGCTTCGAGCTCATATGGAAATAAACAGTGCCCTTGGACTTTTGTTTTGTCTCATATATTCATGCACACAGATGAAGCACCACTCAAAGCACACTGTGTGTGCGAGTACCCGTTACAGCACAATTGTGGCTCCTCACAAGCATGCAGCCCAGAACTTATCATTCTGGCAGCCAGTCAACACGGCCACAGCAGTGGCACCTCCTCCATCTTGTGTGTGTTCCCCAAAGGAAGCCTGCCTAGTCCTGGAGTGACCGTTTTTCTTCTGCAAAGAAAGCTGCAGCCTGGAAGAACGAATCTGCCAGTGAGACACTTTCCAGTACTACTTCCTCCTCACATTTCTGCTCTTCAAAAGTCTCCCAGACAAGTGTTATATAATTCCCTTTACATAGTTTTCCATTTAAAATAGTTTGAAACTTCATAGTTTACAAAATATTTTTTCTAAAACAATGAAAGACTGAGCCCTGCAGTATCACTGAACTTCTGTTGCTTAAACTGCAAAGGAACATCAAAAGTCCATGCGACAGTTACCTCGAGGCTAGACTACTGCAACGCTCTCTACATGGGGCTGCCTTTGTCGCAAATTCAGAGGCTGCAGCTGGTGCAGAATGCGGCGGCCAGGCTGGTTGTTGGTGCCTCTAAAGGGGACCACATTCAGCCTGTGCTGAAAGCGCTGCACTGGCTGCCTATAGCATTCCGGATTCTCTTCAAAGTGCTGGTGCTTACCTTTAAAGCCCTACATGGCCGGGGTCCGGCATACCTGAGGGACCGTCTTTCCCCATATAGGCCCCAAAGAGCACTTCGGTTGGGGTCACTACACCGCCTAGTGACCCCAGGCCCTAAAGAGGCCAGGGACCATAGCTTCCCCCTCTCTGACTCAATGTGATGTACAATAGGGAGCGAGTATGTTAGTCGCGGTAGATTTCTGGGAGTTGCCCACTGTAATTAATTATTTTTAATTGTTTTAACCGTATTTTATTGCACTGCGTGCCTTATTTGTGTAACTGTGGTGTTGTATTACACCTATGTCTTGTAAGCCGCCCTGAGCCCGCATGCGGGGAGGGCGGGATATAAATTCAAATAAATAAATAAATAATAAAGTATGCTTGAGGTGAGTGCACATGTTGCCCAAAATGGAATTCCTACACCTCAGTAATCATAAACCGCTGTAGCTCAGCCATTTGTTGCTGGGATTTACTTGGTGAGATCTCTGAGCCTTTTAAGAGGGGCCCTGGCTCAGTGGGAGATCACATGCTTTGCGTGCAGAAAATCCTGAGCAGGCCTTAGATCATGAGCGAAATGGCGTGTCGGGGCCAATATTAAATGTAGCACAAGGGAGACAAAAGGACTCTTGTGTGGGCCTCCAGTCTTGTTTAAACTGACCAGTCATCTGCATAAAGCCATTCTGCGGGCATAATTACAGGCCCAGCTCGGTCCCTACCTGGGCTAAACAGGTGTAGCTGTTTTGCAGGGCAGCAGCCCCTTGAAATGGGGTTATGTGCCAAGCCCAAAGACCACAGGTGAATTCCTTCTCCCTGTAGACAGAAAGGTGAGGGGAGAGTGCTTGCAAATTCAGTTAGTCTAATCAGCCTTTTATCTTTTGGGACAAGGCTTGAAACTGAAGAAAGCATGTAATTTGGACAGGATGTTTCATAGAGTCACAATAGTTAGGACTGCCAGCCTTTTTGGACATTAGGTTAAACTTTGCAACACTAAAACAGCTCACTGTTTCATAACATACCATTAAACACATTGTAGCATCTTATAATCATTGTTACAATTATTTACTTTAAACAAAACTTGAAATTTTGTATATGCCTAGAAGTGTAATTTCCCCCCCTCAGCTTCCGGAACTTCTCACATTTTCCATTGAAAATTTTGAAGAAGTCCTGAGACTTTTCATGCTGTGCACTTGGAATGACTGAAGTGTTTTGTTAGACAAGTTTTTTCTCACTCAAAAAGGGAACGTATTTTGTAGGAGTTTTTTTCAGTGCTTCCCAAAACCTCCCAGTTTTTTCACTCAAACCTTTGTCATGATATACTTTTTATGTGTGAAAAACCTTGCCTTGAGAAGCATTTTGTTCATTCTAAAAGAGGAAATATTTCATAGGAAGCTTTTTTTTTTTAGTGCTGCCCTCAAATTTCCCATTTTTCCCCCAGGCCTTCATATCTCTGTGTGTGGATCACATTTTTCATAGTTTTCCAGGTTTTTCTGTCCTGTTAATAGTTTCTCTCTGCTCTTAGTGTGGGGTAATATTCGTATGTTGGATTAGTGGTCCCCCCCCCGTGCATGTTTTCCGCGATGGAAGGAGCCCTTCTGGCACCAGGAGTGACACCCCCCCCCCCGAGCGTGGCTCCTCCCCCCAGAGGAGGCGGGGCCTGGAGCCGGCCACATGATGGGCAGCAGCTCTGCCTGCTTCCTGTTGTGAGCCGCTCTGCGAATGTTTGTGCTGTAGCAGTGGTGTTTCATTCTGTGTGCATCTGCTCATTTATGCTTTGTTTTTGCTGTGCCAAGTTTTGGCATCAGACAGTTTGGAAACCCTGATTAAATTATGTTTCGTTTACTAAATTATGTTTAGTAAGGTTGCCTTTTGCTTTGTTTTTTGTTACTGGCCCTGCCCCTGGACTCACGTGCAGAAATGATGCAGGAGAAGCTTTCAGGCACGTGGATGTGAGTTGCAGGGAATGCTTCACCTACCCGATTTCTTTGTTGTAGGAACAAGGGGCCACTTAGAAAGCTGGGCCTGCCTTCACTGTGAAGGATGTGGCATCACTGGGTGAACAAGTGAAGCACAGGGTTTTTTTAAGGTGCTTCTCCATGATTTCTTATGTCACATGGTGCTGGCCAACATCTTGTTTGAGTCTCTGCCTCTGCCTTCTCTTGGGGCTCTGGGGTGGCATAATGAGACCTGTGATTTTGTCGTCGTCCCCCCAGGCAGTAGGGAAGCTCCAAGTTGCGAACTGGACAACAGTCTGACCAACATCCAGTGGCTAGGCAAGATGAGCTCAGACGGCCTGAGCCCCTGCAGTGCAAAAACAGGGATGCAGAAGGAGAACCAGACACCCAAGCAGGAAGCGGCTGTCAAGGTAAGCAGAGGGAGGTGGGCAGGCAGTCATCCTACACCTCCTTCCAGTGTTCGGAGCTCAAAGGCACAAGGGGTCGTTAACAAACGTCTGAGTATCAGGAAAACAATCCCTACAGTGAGCAGTCTTGATGCATTGCATGTGATTAGATAATGGGATGCTCGCCAATCATCCTCTGTTCAATTGGTTATACAAAAATTACAATGAGAGGAAATGTCTAAAAGCTGAGAAAGAGATCTAATGTCAGACTCCTGCCGCAATCAGTTCCCAACAACTTTCATGCGAAGAAGTAAAGTTTATTGAGACATTGAAGTATGCAGATTATCTTTACACATCTGTGATAGAACTAGCAAGAAGCGTGCAGAGCAAGCAGATATACATAGTCCAAGAGGGTCCCCTGATGGCCTGGAGCCAATCAAGGAGCAGGTAGAAGCCTGTCAAAGTTAACAGGTCTGTTTTCCCGAGAGAGAGCTGATGCTAGACACCAGGGCCAAACGCTCATGTTACAGAGATAAAAAAGCACTGAAGGCACAGAGAGAGGAAACCTGACATTCCAGAGGCACCCCTTCACGCCATAGCAGCCAGAGGCCTAGCTGACATACCGCCCCCCCCCTCAAGATCTCACCCACCAGGTTTATTGGATTACATTCTGTGAAAACTGTGTATTAGCTTAGGAGCTTGTACAGGACAGTCTTTCACCCGTTTGTTGTGGGAGGGGTCAAAGTCCTTCCATTGAATAAGATAATACAGACTACCGCACTTAAGTTTAGAGTCCAAAATTTGAGCTCACCATTCCGCATCAGAGGAGGAGGGGCTGGAGGTCAAGGTCTCCACTTGTTTGGACCCAGGTCCCTCTTTAACAGACTGAAATGAAAAACAGGAACTTTGAGTGATTTAGGCAACTCAAGTCAACAGTCACATCATTGATTTTGCACAACACTTTAAAAGGCCCAATATACTTCCAGCCCAATTTCCTTTGTGGCTGGAGGCCTTTTAAGTTCTTAGTCGAAAGGTACACCGTGTCTCCTGGCTGCAAATCCCATTCAGGAGCCCTGCCTTTGTCAGCCTGAGTTGTGTAATCCGCTGTAGCCTTGTCCAAAGTCTTTTGAATAGTAGACCAGTGGTCACTCAGACCCTGCCACCAAGTGTGGAGATCTCCGGGGGGGGGGGTCGGGAGTCCCCATCATGGGAAGAGGGGCCCCCTCATAGCCATGCAAGGCCTTAAAGGGAGACAGTCTGGTGGAACTGTGAACAGAATTGTTATAACTGTATTCAGCGTAAGGTAACATTTCGACACAATCATCCTGTTGATAGTTAGTAAAGCACCTAAGGAATTGTTCCACCACCTGATTGACCTGTTCGGTCTGGCCGTTAGTCTCAGGGTGGTGAGTGCTGCTGAGGCCCCTTTCAATGCCAAGAACCTGCAGGAGCTCCTTCCAGAACTTAGCAATGAATTGAGTCCCTCTGTTGGATATTATTTTGGCAGGAACTGAATGCAACTTCACAATGTGATGCATGAACAACCTAGCCAGGGCCTTGGCCGTGGGCAGCTGCTTACAAGGGAAGAAATGCACTTGTTTGGAAAACAGGTCTACAACCACCCAGATTACTGTCCTCCCCTTGCTGGGGGGTAAGTCTGTTGTAAAGTCCACAGAAATAACCTCCCAAGGTCTGCTAGGCATCTCTAGGGGCTGGAGCGTCCTGGGTGGCTTTCCCAGCATTCGTTTGCTCATCAAGCATGTCTGACGCAACCCCACATATTGAGAGATATCAGTCCTCATGCAGGGCCACCAGAACAGCCGTTGGGACAGATGGAGGGTTTTTAAATAGCTGAAATGTCCAGCCAGCCTGGATTCGTGCCCAAAATGCAGAACTTCCCCGCAGAGGGCCTTTGGCACAAACAGTTTGCCCCCAATTGCACCCATTTGTTCCCAATTGAATGGAGGGTTTCTTAGAGGTTTCTTCCCTGTCAGCGTCTGTGAAAGCTGCTTTTAATTTTGCAATCCATGGCTCGCCCCCCCTCCCTGGCCTCTAACTTTGCCTGGCTGTGCGTCATTACTGCTCCTCCCAACTGGGAGGGTGTGAACATGGAATCCCTCCTCCCTCTGACTAGCATGTTGGGGGAGGTGTGATAAGACATCAGCCAAGGAATTGGCCTTTCCCGGGAAGTGCTGGAGGGTGAAACGAAACATAGAGAAAAACTCCACCCATCTGAGTTGTTTGGCGTTTAGGTTTGTGGGGTACGCAAGGCTTCCAGATTCTTATGGTTAGTCCAGACCTCGAAAGGCACCCTTGCCCCCTCCAACCAATGCCACCAAGTAGTTAGGGCCAACTTAACGGCCACGGCTTTTTTGTGCCATACCACCCAGTTCCGTTCAGTAGCACTGAATGTTTTTGAAACGTATGCTAGTGGATGCAGTTTCCCATCCTTCCTCTGTTGCAAGATCGCCCCCCCCCCATGGCAACGTTTGGAGGCATCTACTTGAAATACAAATTTCTTATTCTCGTCCGGGTGGTGTAAAATCGGCTCAGAAGTGAACAGTTCCTTTAGCGTATCAAAAGCCCCTTGGCATTCAGCCGTCCACTCCAAGCAAGCACTGGGTTTGGAACTGTCTTGTCCCTCCTGTTAGTTTTTAACAAGTCAGTGAGGGGTGTCATGCCTGCCCCCGACCCGGTGCCTGGGAGCTCTGAAACTGAGGACTCCGTGCCTTTAACACCATCGGAGGCATGGGAGTCTTTGTCAAACCTAAGTGCCAGAAAGGCACTTTGTCAAACCTAAGTGCCGCCCTGGGCCGTATGGGTAGGGCGGGATATAAATCCCAAAATAAAATAAATAAATAAAGGATGAGCACCAGCCTCCAGAACAGCCTGCACCTGAAACCGATCAGGCAGTGCCTGGCCCCAGCAGCACACCACCCGATTCTCCGCCACCTGTCGACCGGCCGAGGGATCGGAGACGCCGGGACTTGGCAACCAGACGCAAAGAGGCACGCTTGCGCGGTTGGAGATGAATAAGCCCGGAGTTCTAGTGAGATCAAGGACTTTGCGAGGCAGTGCTAATAAGGCACTAATGAGTTAACAACCCAGTTAACTATTTGAATAGGTCGCTGACTGCTGGCTAATCGTGCTGGCAAACTCGTCCTTCAGACCAGAAGTTCTGCACCTCTGACTGTTCCTGGTATCCGGCTACTGACTGACTTCCTGGTTCCTGACTCCAGTCCGCGTTTTGACGACCCCCTGGCTCTTGATCTTTGGCTCTGCACCCTGACTTCGACGCTTGCCTATCTGGACTCTGACTCTCAGTAACGCTCTGACTACAGCCTGGTTTTATGCATTGGGACTTTTGCTCTGGTTGTTTTGCTCTCTCTCTGGCTTGACTCTCGGACTGGACTGTGAACTCCCCCTCTCTGCCTTGCCCCACTGGCCCTGTCGTGACAAGGGGCAGGCTTACTTGGGCGAAATTGCAGATGAATGGGTGGTAAAAATTAGTGAAGCCTAAGAATTATTAAAGCTGTCGCCTAGTACAGGGGGCTTCCCACCCCAGCACATCAGCCACCTTGTACAGGTCCATTTCCAACCCCTTCTGGGAAATGCAGTAGCCCAGAAAGTCTACCTCCTCTTTGTGGAACTTACATGTAGACAGCTTGGCAAATAACTTGTGTTCATAGAGGGTCTCGAGTACCTCCCTCACCAATGTCACATGTGTGTCCCTGTTTTCGGAATATAAAAGAATGTCATCCAGGTAAACCGGAGCCCCATTGAACAGGTGCTTGTGGCACGTTCATTACATTTTGGATCAGAGAAGTGCAGGGTTCCTGAGCTCCACTGTATACACGGGTCAAGGTCCCGGAGCCAGAGTCGGCTCACCTCCTAGGCGAGCTAGACACTCGCCTAGATTGCGGTGGCCCTTAAGGGGGCCAAACAGGACCCGCCCCCCACCAAAAGCCCTGGCTGCCCTGACGAGCCCTTCCTGCTACTCAGCCCAGCCTGGCGCCGCCTTCCGGTGCTTCCCGGTCAACCGCAGCAGCAGCCCCTCCCTGCCACCCAGGGTCGGCAGCCATTGGGCTCCAGGGCAGAAGGGCAGTCTCTGCTGCCGGAAGGAGCGCCCCCTCCCTGTGGGCAGAGCAGGGCAGGGGAACCACCAGACGCCATGGCCGCCCTTGGGTCCGGGCAGCAGGGCTCGGTCACCGAAGGAGGGAGGGAGGGCTGGCCTCACGGATGCTGCTGCTGCCGCCACCTGGCAAAGAGAGCTGCTCATCCCTGCCGTCAAAGCCGGGAGTCTTGCAGCCTCTCCGCCCGTGCCCCCTCCCTTACCTGGCTGCTTTGGGGTGCCTGGTCAGCATCTTGCGGCGCCTCTGCTAAGCGGGGGCCGAGGGAGCATGCCGGGGTCCCCTGGACAAGCTCGCCTGGGGGGGCAGCACCATAAGCTTAGGGCACAAAAAAATCTCGGGCCGGCCCTGCCAAGGGTTTCCTAGCACCATAGAGAATCTGGCCATTGGATTGATTACCAGGACCCTTTGTTCCCAGTGGGAACATGTTTCCAGGATCACTGGGACAGGCTGATCTTTCATCGTAGAGCCATCCTAGCTGACACCTAAAATAAGACAACCTAAGTATTAGACTGGTACGTGGATCAAAGAGAGGGACAGTGTGGTATAGCGTTTAGAGTGCTGGACTAGGATTGGCCCAGGTTTGGGGACCCCACCCCAATGGAAGAAGAAGAAGAGAAGAGATTTATACCCCGCCCTTCACTACCCAAAGGTGTCTCAGAGCGGCTTACAAATGCCTTTCCCTTTCCCTTCCCACAACAGGCACCCTGGGAGGTAGGTGGGGCTGAGAGAGCTCTGAGAGAACTGTCCTTGAGAGAACCGCTCTTTTTTCTGACAGAACTATGGCTTGCCCAAGGCCATCCAGCCAGGTGCAAGTGGAGGAGTGGGGAATCAAACCTGGTTCTCCCAGATTAGAATCTGCGCACCTAACCATGACACCAAACTGGCTCTCTGGGTGACCGTGGGCCAGTCATATACTCAGTCTAAACTACCTCACAGGGTTGTTGTGAGGGTAAAATGGAGGAGAAGAAAATGACATGAGCCATTTTGAGTCCCCACTGGGGAGAAAGGCAGCGTATGACTGATAAACAACATCTGTTTCCACCAAGTTTGCAGTACACTCCTAAGCAGAGGAGCCCTCTTCTAAGTCCCTGAACTCCAGTGGACTTAGAAAGGTATAATTGCGCTTATAATTATGTTGTTGCAATGCAATCCTGTGAATGTCTACTTGGAAGTAAAGTCCATTTGGTTAATCCCTAAGAAACATGCATAGGATTGCGTCCTTAGTCAGTTGTAGAAAACTTAACACCCCACACACATCACCCATCTAGTCTGGCCTAAACTGGGAGAGTGGATTTTGGGTTCCTTCCAGACTTACTGCCTTTGTTTGTTTATTTATTTATTTAATTAATTCCATTTATACCCCGCCCTCCCTGCGTACGGGCTTTGATTTTGGGTTCCTTCCAGACTTACTGCCTTCTTTTAGCAAGATCAGTTACAATTGCTGAATGACTGGTCTTTGTTGTTTGTTTTCTCTTGATTAGATCTGAATACCAATGACCCGGTGCCTCTCCAGGTTTTTTGCCCTCTGACTCTTAAGTTTCACAGCCTCTTGACTCTGCAGTTTTTCCCAGCTCATCCTCTCACATAAAGTGTTTGTAAGTGGAGATATGCTCATTGGCACAGGGCAAAGTGGGCTCTGTAAGGGAACCTGAGTCTTCTGCACCGGGCATCCGTATTTACTAATTCGTGGCGCTTGTATGCTGCTTTTCTCCCTTGTCTCCTGGTTCCACTTGATGTCAAGACACGGGTGACAGCTTCCTCCTCCCCAGCTCATGTCCTTGTTGTGCATTGGCTCTTGTTTTAAACCAGTGGTGTCAAACATGCGGCCCGGGAGCTGGATCAGGCCTGTAGTGGAACTGGCTGTCTTCTGCTTCTTCCAGTTCTGCTGCTGCTGCATCATCGTAGGTTTGCAGCTTACAGATACACACATGAACAGCCTACTGAAGATTGCAACAGCACAGACATTTTTATGCAGTAATTCAGAGCAAGAGGTGTCATTTATCACTTTTAAATAAACAAAATATTGCAAGAGTGCTAATGTTATAAGCATGTTTTTATTTTAATTTTTAAAAACCAATTGTGTTTGTGTCCTTTATAAAGTTTATCTCTCTGCTACTTGGCGTTACATTTTATGACACACATGGCCCGGCCCAACAAGGTCTCATGTATGTCAGATCCGGCCCTCATAACAAATGAGTTCAACACCTCTGCTTTAAATAGTTGATTATAATTGCTAGAATTGTTTTTAAATTCTTCAAGCAGAGAGCTCACAGCAGTGTACACTGTCCTGGTCCTTGACAATAACTCTATGGAACAGTGACTGGCCCAGGCTCACCTGGTGGGGTACCTGACTTAGTGGGGTTCGGCACTCTGTCCACTGTACAGCATTGACTCTGTGGTTTCACAACCACAGTAATGATTTAAGATGGAGATGTTGCGATTAATATGACCCTGTTTCCCCCCCTCTTTCAACCAATACTTCAATATTTAACTAGTCAAATGACCAGCTAGAAAGTCTCATTTCTTCAACCTTCGATGGACCCTGCACCTTTCATATGCTTCCCTTCCCTTCTGCTCAGCAGACTGAGAAAGGTGCTGCGCCTTCCTCCTCCACTGCCTCATGGCAGGCGTCTTTCACTGAGCGGCCACCGTATTCCTATATGGCCATGATCCAGTTTGCCATCAACAGCACTGAGAAGAAGTGCATGACGCTGAAAGACATCTACACTTGGATCGAGGACCATTTCCCTTACTTTAAGCATGTGGCAAAGCCAGGCTGGAAGGTAACAAACCTGTGTTATGAAATGTGAGGGGAGGGGCTTATCTATTGATGTTACAGTTGTCCAGTGACAGGTGTGTATCTGTCAAGTGGCCCTAGTTTCATGCTAGTGAATCTGGAGAGGCAAAAACTACCCTGACCGTTGTGTGGCCAATGCGCAATAAGAAATGGGGGCTGCCTGGTGATGAATCCTTTCTCCCAGCATGCTCTGGCTATATCAGTGTTTGGACAGGTGGGGATGAATGATAGGTTGGTGTTTGAGAACTAAAGGTTGGTGGTTCTGCAAGGACTGCAGCGTCCAGGGATATTTTGCGTTATAACTCTATCAGTGATGAGTGGATCTTCTTGTCTGATATTGTCTCAAATGCAGTTATTTCTCAGTTCATACGATCAAGTGCTGAACTCTCAAAGGAAGGAGATGCATGTCTGAACCAGCCCTTTCATATTAATGGATCGAGGGCTGATTTTGGTTTAATTCACATAAAGTGCAGAGGGACGGGTAAGGATTCTAGCTTTTCTAGATATGCTTTTTGTTTGTTTGTTTGTTTTCAGAGATTGTTTTTCTAGAAGGAGGCATTCAGCTTCATTCCCCCATGCTGAGTTGTGCAGAGTCTATAACAGTCGTACCTTTACCATATCCTGGTTCTGAGTTAGGCTGTAGATGCATAAAAGGCATTTGCGAGTGTCCTTCGTTTCATATGAACAGTCTGCCTTTTTTTATAACTGAAAACTATAAAGGTTTCTCCCTTCCGATTCAGAACTCCATACGGCACAATCTTTCCCTTCATGACATGTTTGTACGGGAGACACCTGCCAGCAGCAAAATCTCCTTCTGGACTATTCACCCTGAAGCAAATCGCTACCTTACCCTGGACCAGGTGTTTAAGGTGAGCATGTTCCAAGGAGGGAAGGTGGTCACCAGTGTTCCCTCTAAGCTGAGTTGGTGTGAGCTAGCTCAAAGTTTTTTAGCCTCTGGCTCACACATTTTTGTCTCAGCTCAGGAAGGAGAGCTCCAGAGCAAACTAATTTATGCAGCAGCCAAATCACTCGCTCACAACATTAATGCCAGGAGCTCACAAAGTAGAATTTTTGCTCACAAGACTCCACAGCTTAGAGGGAACATTGGTGGTCACCTCCCCATTCCCACACTTTGAAGTATTTTGCTGTTTCAGTTTTAAGAAGGTGAGGCACGTTGGTGTGGAGCTGAACTCATAGTTCTGAAAAACCATAAAATAAACTTGCAAAAATCGGTGATAATGTCCTGCTAAAAGATAAAGATGGATAGCTGTGTTAGTCCGTTTGTAGCAGTAGAAAAGAGCAAGAGCCCAGTAGCACCTCCTTAAAGACTTAACATTTGTCGCAGGGGATGAACTTTCACTGAAGTGAGCCGTGACTCATGAAAGCTCCTCCCCTGCCAAAATTTTTTGTTAGTCTTTAAGGTGCTCCTGGACTCTTGCTCTTTCCTACTGTCCTGGAAAAGACTTTGCATATGTAGCTTCAGGTAGAGACACAGGGTAGACCATTTTCTATATCGAAACATGCATTGCTTCTATTGAATGAATACAATGTCAATCAAGTTGAGCACTTTCAATCTTGTCAT
>NW_015176012.1:109101-124224 GCF_001447785.1 Gekko japonicus | reverse complement strand
GGAATCCAAGTCTTACGAGGAAAGGCTGAAAGAGTTGGGTATGTTTAGCCTGGGAAAGAGAAGGCTTAGAGGGGACATGATTGCAGTCTTCAAATATTTGAAAGGCTGTCATGTAGAAGATGGAGCAGATCTATTTTCTCTTGCTCCGGATTGCAATACTAGGTCTAATGGGTGGAAATTAGAAGGGAGTCGTTACCGGCTAAATATCAGGAGAAACTTCCGAACTGTAAGAGTGGTTGAGCAGTGGAACAGTCTGCCTCGGGAGATGGTGGATGCTCCTTCGCTGGACGTTTTCAAGCGGAGGCTGGACAACCATCTTTCGGGTATGTTGTAGGTATGTAGCGCTATCTTTCAGCTACACTCCTACAGAGTGCAGGGGGTTGGACTAGATGACCTGCAAGGTCCCTTCTAACTATAAAATCCCATGATGATATGGAAATTAGTTTTGGAATTTTAAAAAATTGTATACATAAAACTACCTACAGCATTTCAAAGCCCCTTTAAAAATCGCACTATCGGTAGATATTTTGCCACCGAGTGAGTCGTTTCAGGGGCCTCATCTGCTAGGAGTGTCCCCACCCCGGGTTTTAGTGTAATAACTTCTCAGGTTAGTTTTAGTTATATCAGAAAGTTGATTATTGGTTATTTAACGCTTGAAATAGATAATTATGAAATAATTGCAAGGTGAACGATCTCCAATTTAATAGGTTGCTAATCATTCATATTTGGACAACGTTTCTGCTGTACTTTATTGGAAGGGGGAAATAATCATTAACAATATCCATTTAAATTGTTTTATTTGTCTAAAACAATAACATTACATAGCATATGTATTCTGGTATTTGCTTAAAAATCCATGAGGATACAAGCACAAAGATTTCTGGAGTATTCTGCTCAAAAAGTTTCACTTTCATTTGTACTGCTTGCCCCTTCCCCCGCACACTTAGCTTTTAACGGATGTTTATCCAAAGATCCTCCTTATCCAAACCTATTCCACCCCAAACAATCTTATATTCACTGAACTTCTTGAAACTTAGCACTTAAGAGATAAGGGGTTGATTCTGTGTGCGTAGATTTGCAGAGGAGCAATAGGTCTCTTAACTCTGTATGCTTATTTTATAAATTTCTGCGGTGAAGAAGAGGCATGTGATCTCTGCAGATACAAATTCACAGTTTTGAGAACTGTAAAACCAAGCATCTGTGATAATCTAGACAGAAAAATTGCCCAATAATCTTATGGAAACCTCTGGAAGAGAATATTACATCCCCTAATAAATCCACGCTGAAAGAGAAAAAGCTAGGGCCAGTAACACTCAAATAACAATTGGCAAAAACAATCCCTTCTGAATTTAAAGATCTATGCCCACCCCCAAATGCGTACCAGAACAAGCAAGCCCTCGTGAAATCCAGAACTCTGAAGTGGGGGGAGGGGCACTCATGAGGACACACACACCCCCCATCTTTTTCTCAGTCAGTGAGTGCTTTCCAATAATAGGATGCTCTGATAAAGCTTGTCGGGAAACGGAATTTTCAGCATATTTTGTGCCTTCGAACCAAGAGGTAATTCTGCCTGTGTGTTTGTTTGGTAATGTCCTTTTTATTCCTTCTGTTTCCCTGACCACCACCAGTCACTGGATGCAGGGTCAGCACCATCTCCCACGCGCACTTGGAACCAGTGAAGAGGCCTAAGGCCTTCCGGGCAGGGCTCCTCCCTTTCCCAGTGGTTGGTAGCTGCAGATGCATGGGGACATTTTGCCTGGGGAAACTGAGGCCATCCTGTAGCTCCTCTTTCTTTCCCTCTCACCTATGGGTATTTGGGGGAAAGGAAGGGATTTTTTGACTGCCTGTACAGGTATTAAAACAGACCTGGATTGATAAGCGGACACTGGTAAATATTTGTATTATATCACTTGGAGGGGGGGGGGGACACCCAAGTTTAGGGTCAAAAGAGAGGTTTATACGTTTACCAAAAAACAACAACCCAAAAGTGTATTTTTACATTTCTAATAATTGTGAGAAGCAATAAAGCAAATGAAGCTCTGCTTTCAAGTCCTCATGAAGAACTCTCTTTCTGGGTTCTTCAGGAAGGAAGAGCAAAGGAGGCATACCCGCCATCTCGTTTTTCATCCTGACAGCAGCCAATGCGTTGGCTGGATGGAAGCGGAGAGCTGTCCTCCACCTGCAAGGAGCAAACTAGACTGGCCAGCCCAGGAGCAGAGTCGCTCTCCTTTCTCCCACCCTTCCCCTTCTGCCACAGGCTTCCTGCATGTGGAGTGTGGCTTGCAAGGGAATGTGTGTCTGGCACAATGAATCCCTTGCGTGGCTTTCCTGAGGCAAGGAGAGTGAGCCAACACTGCTCACGTTTCTTCCTTTCTGGCAGAAGAGCTCCCAGCTGTTGGAGGAGCTCTTTGCTTCTTCTGGGCTTTGGGGTGGCCACATCTGCTCGCAGAAGGCAGTGATGTTGCACTACAACCAAGATGGTGGGTGGGTGTTACCTTCCTCGCAGCCTGGCCCTGTCCTCTGGATTCTGAACCAAGTAAATGGGCAGTGGTGAGCTCTCTTAACTTTTCCCCTCTTGTCCCAAACCAACCACAGCAGCAAAAGCGGCGCACTCCGGATCCGCAGAAGAACCCTGGCGGCACAGGCGGGAACAGAACCGAGCCACAGCCGGCATGTGAGTGTGTTCTGCCCTTCTGTCCAGCCCCTCAGAACTGCCTTCCCTAAAGGGCAACGGGGGAAACTGGCGGCTTGATAAGGAAGCTGTCTCTTGTGGGGGCACTCACGCGATGTACAAGCCGAGTGGGGAGGACTGGATCAGGAAGGAGAACTCTAGCCAGCCACAAGGGATGCGAGGCAGACATTCCCCTCAGAGCTGGACTGGATTCTTGGCCTAGGACAAAACTCCCACAGAGCTGAGCAAAGCTTGAGGGCAACTGGTCCAGGAAGGACCTTTGTTTATGCCGAGGGTCCCCTGCTCAATCCTTGGTTAAAGAACCGCAGAGAACTTCTTGTGATGAGAGGAGAGAGCAGGGTGGAAGGAGCAAGTGAAGAGCAGGACTTGAGGCCCCAACAGAGGTGCCGTCCATCAGAAGAGACAGTGCTAGCCACTGCTCTGTCTCCTCAGGAGGCACGGGCATGCATGCAGGATCCCTCCAGGCCCCTTCCCTCATCTCTGCAGAATAATGTGACACACACACACACACACACACCCGAGGTGCGCAAGGACTGCAGACTCCCTTGTGTGTGGAAAGGCTCTGAATGCCGCTGGTTAAAGGAACAGATGGAATTGTGGACTTTCCTATCCATGAGGGATTCCCCCCCCCCTGCTTTTTTCTGTAAGGAAGTCAGGGTGGCCCCCTCCCCCCTTAATCCTCACAAGGGAGGGAGTGAGGCTGGTTAAGCGGAGAGAGAATCATTGGCCAGAAGTCACACGCAGTGAGGAGAACTTGACTCTGTCTCCTTGCTCACAGACATGACATCACACTGGTTCTGAGCTATTCAGAGTCTTCTTGTAGAGTAAAAGAAAAGGCATGCAGTGTCAGGTAATCCAGGAAACTGCAGGCCAGCAAAGCTGTGGAAGGTGTTGTCAAAGACAAAATTGTGAATCTATTTATTAAAACATTTAATGGCTCAAGGTGACATACAATAATAGCTAAACTACATTCTCAGCTAAAAACCAAAATAGAATAACAAACCGCAGTTCTCCAGTGGTCCTGGGTGGGGCAGTCTTCACTTCCGGGATCCTGGGCTGGGTTGACATCTTTTGCCCATTCCAGAACCCTCCAGTCCTTCAGCCCTGCCTTGGAAGCAGAGGGTGTTTCTTAGCGTGCTCCTTATAGCGCAGAGCTCTGAAGAAGACAGAGCAACTCAACATGGGATAGAGGACTCCCCAGGCCTGTAGAGATAGGGAAGGGATATCCCCCCCCTCCATGCCAGGTGGTGAATCACAGTGGTGGCCAGGAGACAGGAGCTGGCCGTGACAGGGGCCCTCCCTCTTGCCACGACATTTCCTCCACCGGCACTTCAGAGGAGTTTCTGCCCCAGGACCAGGAGACTCTCCCCCAGCAGAAGGGACTGCAGAAGCGGCTGGCATCAAGGGCCCTCTTCGCCTGTCCCTCCTGAATCTGTGTGAGGTCTAAGCCAGACTTAATGGGCAGAGATTGCCTAGTAGAACGAGGACTTTCTGCTTCACTTTTAGGAAAAGCTCTTTACTTGGGAGGGAAATGGCTACGAGGGTGGGCCTTTCGACTTCACAGCCTCCCTAAAGCATGGTCTCGGACTTAGACTTTCCCTTTTCCTTGGCATCCACTCCCGGGTCTCAGGCTGAGAAATATTTCTATTTATTTTTATTTTGTTCGACTTATATCCCGCCATCCCCACATGTTAGGCTCAGAGCAGGCACCAACATATAGTTATGCAATTTGTGCAGCTTTACAATTAAAACATATTATAACAAGCCATTAAAACAATAAAATCACCAGCATAAAACAACAACACGCCTCAACAGATGATAATGTGGTCCCAATCTGGCTTCTAGGATCTGTGGTCACGGGGGGGGGGGGGGGGGACAGATCAAAGTGGATGCCCGCTGCCCTCAACGAAAGGCCTGACGGAAGAGTTCTGTCTTGTAGGCCCTGTGGAACTATAATAGATCCCGCAGAGCCCAGGCTGCCAGGCCCCTGTGCGTACTCACTCCCGACAACACTCTTCGGGTGCAAGATTTGTTTATTGAGATATGCAGTCGATACAGGTGCAAGCCAACTTGTGTCAGAACAGGTGGGTATTGGTGCCAAGCCCACTATTACACCCACTTCAAAGTACCCCCCCCATGCCAAGATCCAATCACACTGGTCATTCATCCCGCCAAGCCAAAGCGTGGGTATTCTCTCCCCCCCACACCTGTGAACTACAGAATGTATCTATGACAGCGTTCCTGGCAGCCAAAGGCTTCAAGGTCGCTCATCTTCCCTCCTCGGGAGGCCACTTGGAATTCGTGACAGGCATCTGGCAAAGCTCCTTCCCACTCCCTCCCCCCTTCCAGCTCTAAGCATAGAAAATCAACATGGCAAACAAAGTACAGAGTTTGCTACAGGCAGGAGCCAAGGCTGAAAAGGCCCTGGCCCTAGTCAGACATCCCTAGGCCCAGGGACTACCAGAAGGTGCTGGTTTCTAGAACGCAATGTTCTACCGGGGTCCTATGGAGACAGGTGATCTCGAAGATATGCAGGCCTTTGGCCGTACAGGGCTTTAAAGGTAAGCACCAACACCTTGAAATGGATCTGGTATTCAATAGGCAGCCAGTGCAGGTCACACAACACAGGGTGGATATGTGCCCACACAGGCAGCAACTTCAGGAACTTTGCCACTACGTTCTGCACTAGGCTGCAACTTCTGCAACATAGAGAGAATTACAGTAATCTAGTAATTCGGCTTTGGCACGAATGGGGCCCCGTCAAAGGCCGGGAGCCCAATACCCAGTCCCAGTCCCCCGCGACCCAGGTGCAGGACTTCTGTCTTCGATGGATTCCGTTTCAGGCCACTCTGTGATGCTTGCAACGCCCTGTCCAGATGTCTGTTTCTTTGTTTATTGGATTCATACCCCGCCCTCCCCGCCGAAGCAGGCTCAGGGCAGCTTACATAACATTTTTAAAACAGTTTTAGAACAATTTAAAACCAATATAAAAACTAAAGTGCTATACATTCAAGTTTTCCTGTCCCGTGGTGAACATGTTCCAATATTGCTATATCCAGTATTCTGCAACAGGAGTCAGTCAGTCAGTGCAACAGTGGCGATGGCAAAAGGTCCCAGGGAAGGCTCTGATGTTGTAACCAGATACACCCCATTGTACCAGGTGTACCAGATGTTAGATGCGGCCAAATGCCTGGTGGAAGAGCTCAGTCTTGCAGGCTCTGTGGAACTGCAGCAAGCTCCACAGGGCCCCGGTGTCCTCCGGGAGCTCGTTCCACCAGCGTGGTGCTGCCACAGAGAAGGCTCTAGCCCTGGTGATGGCCAGTCTGGGCTCTTTAGGACCAGGGAGAATCAGGAGGTTTTGTGTCCCAGAACGCAGTGCTCTCTGGGGAACAGGTGGGGAAAGGCGGTCCCTCAGGTATGCTGGTCCCAAACCATAAAGGGCTTTACAGGTAAGAACCAGCACCTTGAAGCGAATTCGGTATGCTATAGGCAGCCAGTGCAACGCTTTCAGACTCAGCAACAGCCTGGCTGTAGTGTTTTGTACCAGCTGCAGTTTCTGAATTCGTGACAAGTATAGCCCCATGTAGACAATCGAGGTAACCATTACCAAATAGCCATGTTCGAGGAAGGGAACCAACTGCCTGATCAGCTGCAGATGGTAGAAGGCTGACTTGGCAGTGGCTGCTACCTGGGCCTCCATCATTAGGGAGGCGTCCAAGAGAAATCCCAAACTCCTAACCTCCAGCGCTGGCATCAGTGGCGTCCTGTTGAAGGTCGGGAGTGGGATCCCCGCCCCTGGACCACCACGACTTAGGCACAGGACCTCCATCTTCATCGGATTCCGTTTCAGCCGGGTCAGCCTAAGCCATCCTGCCACAGCTTGTAAAGCCAGGTCCAGATCTTCCAGCCCGTAGTCTGACTGGCCGCCCAATGACAGGTATAACTGGGTGTCATCAGCGTACTGGTCCATAGCCCAGTCCATAGCTCCGAGCAATCTTAGCAAGGGGGCACGTGTAGATGTGAAATAGCATTGGGGATAGGACCGCCCCTTGAGGCACACTGCAGGTCAGCGGGTGCCTTTGGGACTGTACTTCCCCAAGCACCACACTTTGTCCTCGACCCTGGAGGAAGGAGGCAAGCCATAGTAAGGCGAGCCCCTGAATTCCAGCATTGGTGAGGTGGTGGATCAGTAACTGGTGGTTGACAGAGTCAAACGCAGCCAACAGGTCTAATAACAGCAGTACTGCTATCCCGCCTTGGTCCAGATGTCGTTGGAGATCGTCTGTGAGGGTGACCAGTACCGTCTCCATGGCATGACCTGGACGAAAGCTGGACTGGAAGGGGTCTAATATGAAAGCGTCATCCAGAAAACCCTGTAACTGATTAGCCACTGCCCTCTCAATTATCTTGCCCAGGTAGGGCAAGTTGGAAACCAACAAGTAGTTTGTCAATTCTGCCGGATCCAAGGATGGCTTCTTGACTCCTGCCTCCTTAAGGGCCCTCGGGAATGTTCTCTCAGAGAAGGACTTCTTGACAGTTCCCCGTAGGGAATCTTGTAAACCATCACGGCTTGCTTTAATCAGCCACGATGGGTATGGGTCAAGGCTGCAGGTGGTGGGGCATACAGTTATGAGTATTCTGTCAACTTCCTCTAGGCTGAGCTGGTTGAAGATGTGCATGGAACCTCGAGTTCACTCACTGTCTCAACTGTGGCGGGGAGGTCACGGCAGAGTGACAGGACTTTATCTGTGAAGAAGCTCACAAAATCCTCACAGCCAATATCCAGTTCCCTAACGTTTGGTCTGCTCTGAGGCAGAGTAGTTAAAGAGTGAATCATTCTAAACAACTGGGCTGGTCGAGAGCTTGCAGATGCAATCATGGCTGCCTAATTCTCTTTTCAGCCTTGATTGTCATCTCATAGGTCCTCATAAATGACCTATAGGATGTTCTTGTTGTTTCGTCATGGGCGCACCACCACTGTCTCTCTAGCCGTCTTAGCCTCCGCTTCATCAGCCACGACTCCAGGGTAAACCATGGAGGTAGCCTGGCACAGGGGCGCAGAGAGCATTGGGGAGCAATCTCTTTGATAGGGCTGTGCTCGTCCTCCACAAGCTCATCCAGGGAGCCACTAGGGGTCATAGGGTTCCACAGATCTGCCTGAAGCCACATGGGGGTCCATTTGGCTCCACGGGCGAACTAAAATACGCTCGCCACCCAAACCAGGTTGGGATGGGACATTCGCTCAGGCCTTCAGGACATAGTGGTCCGACCATGGCACCACTGTGATCTGGTTCACTGTAACCACAAAGATCAAATCCAGTGTCTGCCCCACCCAGTGAGTGGGGGGAGTTACATATTGGGAGAGTCCCTGTGCTGCCATGGACAACACCATGTCCACCACCTATGTGGAAGCCACATCGTCGGCATGGACATTGAAGTCACCTAAGACTATCAGCCTAGGGTGCTCCAATGCCCAGCCAGACACGGCCTCCAACAGGGACGGTAGGGCATTGGCCAGTGCGTTGGGTTGTCAGCAGTGTTCCCTCTAAGCTGAGTTAGTGTGCGCGAGCTCACAGTTTTTTAGCCTCCGGCTCACACATTTTTGTCTTCGCTCAGGAAGGATGGCTCCAGAGCAAACTAATTTATGCAATAACCAAATCTCTTGCTCACAACTTTAATGACAGTAGCTCACAAAGTAGAATTTTCGCTCACAATACTCCACAGCTTAGAGGGAACATTGGGTCAGTACCAGAGGTCATTTCGGGGGGGAATGCGGGGGATCGCAGTTCCCCCGGGTGAGGTGCAGGGGGGCGGGGCACACGATGAAGCCCCCTGCTTCCGGCCGCCCCACTTCCAGCCCTCATTCAGCCAGGAGGAGGCAGGAGAAGAGGGAGGGTAAATTGCTTCCTCCCCACCTCTGCCCACCCCTGCCTGCCTGGGGCCAGGGAGGGCTTTGGTGGGGCTTCCTCACACTCCCGCCGGCCTGGCAAGTCCACCGCCGGGCCCCTGATGTCAGGGGGTGTGGCATATGCTAATGAGTTATGCTAATGAGTTCCCCTAGCTCTTTTTCTATGAAATGACCCCTGGTCAGTACACCAGCCAAATGGCCAAAATCTCCCTGGCCTCCCACACTAGGCCGGTGCACTCTATGCTGGTGATCTTTGGCAGCGGGAGCACCCTGAAGGAGTAAGCCTCCCGAATGAATAGGGCCACTCCTCCCCCCCCTGCTCCTAGTCTGTGATTGATGGAGAACCGAAAACCTGGGAGGAGCTAGTTGGGAGAGAGCTACTGTCTCCCCATTGTGCACCCAGGTCTCGGTCACACACACCAGGTCTGCACCCTTCTCCTGCAGGAAGTCCCAAAGGACCATGGTCTTATTGTTTATGGACCTAGCGTTATACAACACCAACGTCGGAGGGGGGTCATTAATCCTAGCCCCACTGCCAGCAATCTTTGGGATGCAACGTAGCCTGGAAGAGGCTTCAGATAATCTGTTTCTCAATCCCCTTCCTTTATAACCGTGCCTGGTCCCACTGCCATACTTTCCCCTCCCCAGGAGCACTGGAATCCCTAGCCCAGTCAAGTTCAGAGGAAGAGTCTGGGTGGCCATCCGTCAGCAGATAAAGCTGGGTGTCGTCCACATATTGATGACAACCCAACCTGTACCTCCAAATAATCTGGGCAAAGGGACACACATGGATGTTAAATAACATTGGGGAGAGAATCACTTCCTGTAACATACCACATCCAAGTGAATGCTGCTGAGATATCTCCCCCCCCCCAAAAAAAAACGCCACCCTCTGTCCCCGATCTTGGGGAAAGGAGGCCAGCCACTGCAAGGCTAGTCCCCATATCCTCACATCGGCGAGGCAGTGGGTCAACAGTTTATGGTCATCCATATCGAATGCAGCTGACAGATCAAGAAGAATCAGCAGTGCTGAACTGCCACAATCCAGATGTCTCTGGAGGTCCTCTACCAAGGCAACCAGCACCATTTCTGTCCCATGAGCAGGGTGAAAACTTGCCTGGAAGGAATCCAGGATGTTAGCATCCCCCAAGAAAGCCTGGAGCTGCATTGGCATTGGCATTGGCACTGCCCTATCCACTACCTTACCCAGAAATGGTAGATTAGATACTGGGCAGTAGTTACTAAAGACCAGGGTCCAGAGATGGTTTTTTAGGAGGGGGCGGGCCACTGCCTCCTTTAAACTCCCTGGGAAAGTCCCCGTTGATAGAGACAGGTTGCTAATCTCCCTCAGGGGAGTCCCTACCACATCGCCACAAGCTTTAATTAGCTACAATGGGCAAGGATCAAGAGGACAAGGGGTAGGTTTCACAGCTGCCAAGATCTTGTCAACTGCATCCTGGGTGAGCAGACTGAATGGTCCAAAACTGGACCTGTAGATGAACAACGGGCTTCCAGTTCCCTTATTGTATACAGTGCACCTGGGAGGTTGCAGCGGTGCATCAAGACTTTATCTGCGAATGACTCGCAAATGCCTCACATCCTATCACCAATTCCCTAGCATTTTGTCAGAGACAAAATTATTCTAAATAATTGGGTCGGGCACAAGCTTGCAGACGCCGTGGAAGCCTCATAGAAATCCTTCTTAGTGGCCTTCACTGTCATCTCATAGGTTTTCATAAATGACCTGTGGGATTGTTGGATCCCAAGCATTCAAAATAACTCCACGTTGAAAAGCAAAGCAAGGTTTATTTCAAAGCGTTGGTTTAACCAGAACAGGACATTGTTAGGAATAACTACAGGTAACCAGGGAAGGCATAATATAGACATTTGAACCAGGTAAGGACCAATGAGGCCATTTCCCGCTGGCGGGAATAGAACATACAATTCGCGCTCCTTGCATGGGAACGTAACAGTTCTATAATGTCAACACAGGTTCAGTTCACATGCTAGATACCCAAAACATTCTAGGCAAAGCTTTCCTCCTACAACCAGCTGCACGACCTTGGCGAGTTCCGCGGACTACATAACATAACTCAAGCAAACAAGGAATGAGAGGGGGGGGCGAAGGATACTAGACAGGAACCGGAATGACAATGGCAGCTAGCTGACAGGGATGTTCTTGTACCTTCATGATGGGCTTGTAGCCACTTTCACTCTAGCCGTCTTAGCTCCTGTTTCATCTGCCTCAGCTCCGGTGGATACCATGGAGCCAGTTTGATACAGGGGGCCAGTTTGGTACAGTGACCTCATTGATGGCTTTGGAAAGATGGTTTTGCCAGTCTCCCGCCAACTTATCCATTGAGCCACCAGGGGGAACCGGATCCTGCAGAGCTTCCTGGAACCTAGGGTCCATTTGATTCCGTGGGCAAGCATAAGTCTACTCACTGCCCAAACAGGAGGGGTTAGGAGCGCTTAGTCGGGGCTTCAGGGCAAACTGGTCCAACCATGGCACTGAATCTGCAGTGATCGTCCACTGTGATCCCTGAGGCAAAGGTAAGATCCAGCGTGTGGCCTGGTTAGTGTGTTGGAGCCTAAACAAACTGCATGAGTTCCAGTGCTGTCATGGACGACAGTAGGTCCATGGCCTGAGACAAAGCTGCATCATCAGCATGGATGTTAAAGTCTCCCAAGACCAAAAGCATAGGGTACTCCAGTGGCCAGTCTGATGTGGCCTCCAGCATACCCGGCAGGGCGTTTGCTGGTGCATTGGGCAGACAGTGCAGCCGCCAACTGGCCAAACTCTCCTCTGCATTCCACACCGACCCACACATTCAGTGCCGGCAATCTTTGTCTCAGGGAGTGTTCTGAAGGCGAAAGCCTCCTGAGCAAGCAGCATAAACATAAAGGAGGCGGCCAGACCTCTTAGACCTTTCCGGGGGAAATGCCCAGGCCAGTCTTGTAGCCTGGTGTAAGGAGGAGATGAGGAGGAAAACCAAGGAGGCTGTGAGTCAATTCCACCGTTGGACAGGGAAGGCTCTTCCAGCAGTTCCTTCTGGCAATAAAGGGCTGCCAGACAAAAACAAAACCCATCCCTCCAAGGGGAGAAAGAGGAGCTCTTCCTGACCCAGTAGGGAGGCCAGTCCTCTAGTGTATTCCCATAAGGAGGAGTCTGAGGTGTCTGACGCCTCATCCATTAAGGAAGAGGGGGAACTGTCTGAAGAGGAGGAATCCATTGTTGCTACCATGCAGAGATCTGCATGCCAAACCGCCCCCCAAGGTGCTGTGTGCACTGGAAATTGCTAGCAGCACCAAAGGGAAGGAGGAACCAGACCCAAATTTTCCAGAGGGTTCTGTCAGAACTCTTTCTAAGAGTTCCCCCTCTAGGGTTCCCTTCCCAGCAGTCTTTAACAAAGTAGTTTATACCGAATGGGAAGCCCCAGGCAGACCAAAATCTAACCACCCTCTCATTTCCAAGTTTTGCTCCTTGGTACCAGAGGCAGAGAAGGAATTCAAGCTGCCACTTGTGGGTGATGTGGTAACAGGCCTGTGTTCCAATCGGTGCTCCCTATGGATGTGGAATGTTCTCCCAAAAAAACCTTGTGACAGATGGATCAACGGGCCTTATGCAAGGGGTATTTTTGTGTGTGTTATAGAGCTGGGTGTCCTCTATATTGACGACACCCAAAGCTCCAGACAATCTCATTCAGCCTATTCAGTCTCATATATATCGTTCACTTTCATATATGTAAGTGTGTGTGTGTGTGTTATTTCACACCAAGGGCGAAACCACCAGCCCCCTAATCAGATCACCATCACATTGCCTGGTGCAGAAAAGAAGGCCCAGCATATGTCCTTTTTCATGGGTTGGGCCCATTACAGCCTGAGACAGACTCATGATTGATTATAAAGTCCTGGGCCTGACCCAGCAAGGCAGCCTCGACGCGAATGTTGAAATTCCCAGGAACAGTCATCCTCTGGGTGCTCAGCACCCAGTCCAACATGCCACCTCCGTGGAGAGGGGTGGGAGGCAGACATCAGCGACCATCTCCCTCCCCTCTTGCATAAACAATCATCGCTGCTGTAATCTAACTGTACAGGAAAGCTGTCTCTATGTTTGCTTAAAATGTGAAAGGAGTCACTTGCCACGATGGTTGATCTGTTGGGGCGGGGGGGGGGCACCCACTTTGAGGGCTGCCGATCACTCTTCTTCCTTCTCAGGCCGCAAAATGAAGCCGTTGCTGCCCCGGATTAATTCCTATCTGGTTCCAGTCCAGTTTCCTCTGAGCCAGTCTCTCATCCTTCAGCCTTCCGCCAAGATCCCTCTGCTTGTGTCCCAGAGCATGTCTGAACCTGCACAGAGCAGCAAGCGGGTACGGATCGCTCCAAAGGTCAGTCATGCTAATGGAACGGTAACCATGCCGGATTATTCTTCTTTCCAATGAGACTCCTTAGAACTCTTTTATCTCTAAATGTGTTCACTTGCTGTTACTAAACTTCTGTGTGTCTTAGAATATCCCCAGATTACCTGTCCAAGTCTGTTCCCACCCACCACCCACCCCCTTTCTGGAGCCTGTACTGGTAAGAATTTCATTTCATTTCATTTACATCTCCTTTGCCATTCGCACTCACTGTTTCATCCTCCAGCCTTCTTGGATAGTAAAGTAAATGACATTTAGAAGAGTCTAGTTTAGCCTTGTTTTAGTTAAGAAGGCAATAGGTTTTTATGGCTATTAACGACTTCATCAAATGCTAGTGGAACCATGAGTTGCAAGCCACAAAGTGAGCTGGTGAACTGTTTGTGCAAGAAGGCCAAAAGCGGTGCTCCCTTCTAAGGACTTCTGTGCATGGGGAAATCACAAAATTCTCAGCAACATAAGGACATAAGAGAAACCAGTGTTGGATCAGGCCAATGGCCCATCCAGTCCAACACTGTCACACAGTGGCCAAAACTATCAGATGCCATCAAAAGGTCCACCAGTGGGGCTGGGGCACTAGAAGCCCTCCCACTGTTGACTCCCCCCCCCCCAGCACCAAGAATACAGAGCATCACTTGCCACCGACTGAGAGTTCCTTGTAGCTAATAGCCACTGATGGACCTCTACTTCATAAGTTTATCCAATTCCCTCTTGAAGCCGTCCATGCTTGTAGCTGCCACCACCTTCTGTAGCACTGAATTTCATGTGTTAATCACTCTTTGGGTGAAGAAGTACTTCCTTTATCCATTCTAACCGACTGTTCAGCAATTTCATTGAGTGCCCACGAGTTCTTGCATGGTGAGAAAGGGAGAAAAGTACCTCTTTCTCTACCTGCTCTATCCCGTGCATAATCTTATAAACTTCAATCATGTCACGCCTCAGTTGTTGTTTCTCCAAGCTAAAGAGTCCCAAGCGCTTTAACCTTTCTTCATAGGGAAAGTGTTCCAACCCTTTTATCATTCTAGTTGCCTTTTTCTGCACTTTTTCCAATGCTATAATATCCTTTTTGAGGTATGATGACCAAAACTGTACACAGTATTCCAAATGAGGTCGCACCATCAATTTATCCAGGGGAACTATCATACTGGCTGATTTGTTTTCAGTTCCCTTCCTAATAATCCCCAGCATAGCGTTGGCCTTTTTTTATTGCAGTCGCACACTGTCTCGACATTTTCATTGAGTTATCTACTACGACTCCAAGATCTGTCTCTTGGTCAGTCTCTGCCAGTTTGGACCCCATGATGTATTTATAGTTAGGATTTTTTGCTCCAATGTGCATCACTTTGCACTTGGCCACATTGAACCCCATTTGCCACGTTGACACCCACTCGCCCATCCTCGACATCCCTTTGGAGGGCCTCACAATCCTCCCTGGTTCTCACCACCCTGAACAAGTTCCTGTCATCTGCAAATTTAGCCACTTCACTGCTTACTCCCAACTCCAAATCATTAATGAACAAGTTAATGTCCTTGTGAGCCGCCCTGAGCCCATTGGGGAGGACGGGATACAAATGTGAAAATAAATAAATAAAATTAAAAAGCATCAGACCCAGTACCGATCCCTGCGGTACCCCACTGCTTACCACCTTCCACTGTGAAAATGCCCATTTTAACTCACTCTGTTTCGATCCACAAGAGAACTTGTCCTTTTATCCTGTGACTATTGAGCTTACTTAGGAGCCTTTGATGAGGAACTTTATCAAAAGCTTTCTGGAAGTCAAGGTAAACAACATTTATTGGGTCCCCCTTGTCCACATGTTTGTTCACCCCCTCAAAGAACACTAACAGGTTAGTGAGACAAGATCTTCCCTTACAGAACCCATGCTGAGTCTGCCTCAATAGTTTTTGTTCATCAATGTGCCTACTAATTCTTTCCTTAATAAGAGTTTCCACCAACTTACCCAGTATTGATCTCAGACTGACTGGCCTGTAATTTCCTCTGGAACCCTTTTTAAAGATGGGAGTGACATTAGCTACCTTCCAGTCCTCCGGAATGGAGGCAGATTTTCATGAAAGATTACATATTTTTGTCAGAAGATCCACAAGTT
>NW_015176012.1:72633-109014 GCF_001447785.1 Gekko japonicus | reverse complement strand
TTTTGCAGTATGCTCCTCATATTCCCTTTTTGCCTACCTGATCACAGACTTGCATTTTATTTGCCGCAGCCTATGTTCCCTTTTATCAGCCTCACTGAGACTAGCTTTTGACCGCTTAAAGGAATCCTTCTTACCTTTTACAGCTTCCATTACTTTGTTTGTTAACCATGCAGGCCTTTTTCTATACCTATTTGTGCCTTTCCTAACCTGTGGTATATATTTTATCTGAACTTCTAGGATTGTAGTTTTAAATAGTCTCCAAGCTTCCCCAGTGGTTTTGACCCTTTTTACTTTTCTTTTCAGTTTCCTCTTCACATAGCCTCTCATTTCAGAGAAGTTACCCCTTTTAAAGTTTAAAAGTGGTTGTGTCGATCTTTTTGGGCAACTCCCTATTTATACAAATGTTGAACTCAATTACATTATGGTCACTGTTCCCAAGCGGTGCAATCACTTTTACATCTCTCCCATGGTCTTGGGTGTTACTTAGGACCAAATCCAGGATCATCTCTCCCGTGGTAGGTTCTGTGACCATCTGCTCCATAGCACAGTCATTGAGTGTCTAGAAACTCAATCTCTTTTTCCCGACTTGAACACATATTGACCCAATGTGTGGGTAGTTAAAATCACCTATAACGACACAGTTATTTCGTCTAGCCACTATCTTTAATTCATTCATCATTTTATAATCCTTCTCTATCTTTTGATCTGGTGGGCAATAATAAACTCCTAGTGTTAAGCTTCCTTTTGGGCCCACTATTTAGACCCATAGCATTTCCTTAAGCAAATCCATTTCCCTTCTCAGTCTTACTGGACTGTATACCCTCTCTGACATACAGAGCCACCCCACCTCCAACCCTTGCCCCCCATCCTTCCGATATAGTTTATAACCAGGAATCATCGTATCCCACTGATTTTTTCCCCTGCTCCATGCCTAGAAGATAGCCAGAAATAAAACCCTTCCATCATGCCTGGCCAAACTGGCCCAGAGGAAAATTGCTTCCTGACCTCAAAGTGGCGATCAGCATTTCCCTGGGCCTGTAAGAACTCAGGGCCACGAGAACTAAGCCCTGAGGCAACCCTTCCTGCCCTCCTCCCTCTCATGACCTGCCGAAGTTCACAGAATCCGCATTGCTGTCAGATGGCCATCTAGCCTCTGCTTGAAAACCTCCAAAGAAGGAGAGCCCACCACCTCCCGAGGAAGCCTGTCCCACTGAGGAACCACTCTAACTTCCTAATATTCAAACGAAAACTGTGCACGTGGAGCAATGGAATGTCCATCCAGTGGGTCACTAAGAGTGAATATGCTGGCCCTGCTCTCTGTCTCCGTGTGAGTGCCTGGTCACCCACAGGGTGCCACCTCATGGAGGAAGTGGCTACACACACTCCCTCACTTTGGGGCATACACCCAGCCCCCTTTCGTCACATGGTCACCTATCTAGACAGTCAGGTGGCCGCAGGGAGAGAAGGGGCGGAGCACCCAGTGAATGGGTCAGGCTGTCTTGCCTATCAGGTTTGTGAGGAGGAAGTATCAGCCTGATGCTAGACTGAACTGTACTGTGACGTGTGGTGGCTCCTCCCGGCCTGGCCCAAAGTGGTTTCCATTCAGGGGCAGGGTCATTTATTCATCTTGCACTGAACTGGAACGAATTAAAAACTGGCGCAAATCATTCTTTCCCCTTCTTAGGCCTTCCAAGCACAAGACAAGGCAAGAGGCTGGTTATTTTCTTCATGTAAAGAACAGCATTTTCAGTCTAGAGATGTGCAAGCCTGGAGGGAAACAAGAAAATTCGGGGGGGAGGGGGTGTTCCTCCCCACTTTTTTTACCAGGCCCCCCCTCCCCCATTTTTCTGATAGGAAAGGCGCCTGGGCACCAGTGGCACCGTCCGGCCTTGGCATGAATCGCCCACTGAGGGGACCTGGGCTCCCAGCCGCCCTTCGCTGCACTGTCATTCCACAGCCTTACCTCACGCCCGCGTCTCCCGGTACCCAGCGTCTGCCTCCCACAGGGACCGCTTTTACTCCCTTGTGTGCCAGTGGGGGGGGGGGGTAGCCATTTGCCCACTGACTGCCCTCCCCTTTCTCCTGTTGCGCCTTTTAAAATAGTGTGCCTGAAACAATGGAGATCTAAGTGGTACAGAGAACCAGCATTAAAAGCTATAAGCCATTTATTACAAAGAAAATGTCCACACGCACAGGCTCAGCAGAGCAATAGATAGAGCCAGGGATCCAAAAGAAAAGTATACAGCACAGTCCCTCTGCCCCTCCCTCTGTACGTGCCCTGGTGGGCATTGACCTAAGGCCGGCTCTTTAGTTACAGTGGGTGTCAAGCGCTGCCATTCCCTTGGGGCCTCTGCCCAGGCCTGCGGTCCTGCCCGTGGCAACAGCCGACCTCAGGCAAGAGTTCTGCCTGCATGAATGGAATCAGCCTGGAAGAGCCCCTCCTCCTCCTTGTGCCCAGGAGCTTTGTCATCTCTCATTCCCCTCTCTCTGGCCAGGTCAAAGAAGCTTTTCTTGAAGTCTCCAGGAGGTTTATTTTGAAGTCTTTTTTGCACCTTAAGTCCTCCAAACCCTTGTTCCCTGCTAGGTGTCACCTTTCTAGCTGGAGGTGTGTGAGAGAGACTTGACCATCTCACTGTATCTGGTCAGTCCTATATCATTTGCATTTCTAAAGCCCTGGTGGGTAAACTTGGCAAGCAACCCCCCCACCCCACCCCCGCCACTTGTACTCTGCTAAGACAGGAAAACTTTTTTAAAACCTAAGGTGAAGGTTTTGCTCAGTGCAGACCTCCAAAGAAAAATGCATTTCTCCACAGGTGCAAAATTTCCAGAAATTTTACATCTCTTAGGTAGTTACCTCACACTGGACAGGCAGCTTGCCTGGAAGTCACAAGAAAAATGTTTCCACTTAATTGCATCTCAAGCCCGTGCAAGGTGATCCCGAAAGAAAAGGTCTGCTTCTCACTCCGAGATGAACTGGGAGACTCTCAGAGGTGGCAGGAATCAGCAGTTGTGAATTCAGAGACAGAGAGACGCTTTGGAGCCTGAGGAGCCCCCCCACACACACACACACACCACGGCAACTGTTTGTTTCCACTGGGGAAGTTTAATAAGATGTGCCAGAAGGTCGAGGGAAAGTGGGGAAAAGGGCTTCAGCTTGGAGCTAGCGTAGCTGCCAAGGGGGAAGGATGTCTGACCTGTTCTTCGGGAGCATGCAATGAGTGAAGTCTAGCCTGACTGGGGAAGAGTTTTGGGGTATCTCCCCACAAGGGCAGGAGCCCTAAATCTCGGTTGGGGAAAGTGCCCACCAAAGCAGGCAGGGAGGGTTTAATTAGGTGGAATCTTTCTTTGTTCAGATGCTTTGCCCAGATTCTGTGGCCACATTCTTGGACCAGTCTCCTCCGCAAAGGGTGCAGGAGGGGTATGAAATGTGTTTGTTCCACCAGCGGTAACTGTTAAGTATTGTAACTTACCTAGACAATTTTTCCTGTTCTTTTCCTTAGATATGTACTCTCTAGACATGACAGCTATTTTCCATGTATGTGCTCGAGCTTAATTTTAAAGGGTCCCCCCCCACCCGTTTAAGAAAGCAGACTGTGATTCAAATCCTACCACCACCAGGTTCTCCAGTGGTCCAGAATGGGGCAGTCCTTTACTTCTGGGAGTGTAGCCCCTCCTCCTCGAGGGCAGGGTTGCTGTCTTTGTGATTCCTGAAAGGGGGGGCTTAACGGCCAGAACCCCAGTTTTTTGGCCCTGCCCCAAGGTGCAGGATGCAATCGGCTGCAATCTCTAGTGAGCGCTGTGATTTCCAGGCTAAGTTTCCTGATTTATTTTTCTTTGGACATTTATCTTATCCCTTTGGAATTGTTCTCCTCCGGACCGGAGTAGCCCGCAGAGGAGTGGGGATGGGTTCTCCCCCCCCCAATGCCTCTACTGTGTTCCAGCAGTTGGAGCGAATAGGAGCAGCGGCCAGGAGTCTTCCTTGACCCCTGTTCTCCTTCAGCAAGCCTCAGCTGTGGGGGACCTCCAGCCCTCAGGCCGGGAGCCTGCCCTTTGCCGCCCACGGATCCAAGCGAGGGCGGTTCCGCTCAGGGAGCTTCGTGCAGGCAGAGGACAGCTTGTTTTGACTGCTGGAGCACCTGGGTGTAAACGTGGCCTTTTCCCTGGCTCCAAAAGGGGGCCGGCCAGCAGCCACAGACCGTCTCCAGATGCTTCCAGGTAGCAAGCGTGCCTTTCATGGGCGGCAACCTGTTTGGAGAAGGCATATGGATAATACCTTGTGGAAGACAAAGATAAGAAGTCCCTACATTCCAGGAAGAAGGATGGTAACGGTAGGAGACATTTTCATTCCTTTTGAGGATCCAAGAGATCACCAGCCTCGTCAGGAGCCAGTTCTTTTAGCCCTTTTAACCAAAACAGCAGTTCCAGCAGAGCAGCTAACTACAGCAAAACAGGTCAAAACAAGGGTTCCAAGAAGGCTCCCTCCTCCTGACTAGCCAGGTTCTTTGGTCTCCCCAGGAATCGGGGGGTGGCTGGGATGGTTTGCAGCTTGCAGACACATGGGTTTGGGACATGGTCACCAACAGCTGCTCACTAGAATTCAGCATGACACCGGGCAGCCATTTTCTTCAGGTCCCCAGGAAATGCTCCAAGCAGAAGCATCTCCTTCTCCTGCTGGACATTGGTGTGATCGGGCCGGTGCCTGAGGCACAATGGACATTGGGGATTTACTCTGTTCTTTTAATGGTCCCAAAGAAAAATGGGGACGTCAGAGCTGTCTTGGACCTCGAATAGTTGAACAGGAGGATAGGAAAGAAGAAATTCAGGATGGAGGCCCCGTGGTCCATCGCAGCTTCCCTTCAGGAGGGAGACTTCTTAGCCTCTATGGCCTCTCCGAGGCCTATCTTCATCTCCCCATTCGAGAAGCCCATCAGAGGTTCCTGAGGTTCGCCTATGACAGGAAGCACTTCCAGTATCAGGCCCCAGGGTTTTCACCAAAGTCCTGGTCACGCTTGTGGCACACCTGAGGATTCAGGGCGTGGCAATGTTTCTGTTTTTAGATGACATCCTAATAAAAGCCCCATCTTTCCAGCAGGGAGTGGAGGATGTGAACCCGACAGTCTCCTGTCTCCAGGAACATGAGCTTGTGATAAATATGGAGAAGAGCAACCTGATCCCGCCACAGTCAACCTTACACCTCAGTGTTTGAATAGACACAGTTCAGGACAAAATCTTCCTGTCCCCAGAGAGCAAGCAGAAACCGCTTTCAGCCTTGCAACACCAGAAACTGCTTTCAACCTGATGCTGTTGGCAAGGCTCCTTGGGATGATAGTGTCCTGCCAGGACGTGCTCCTGTGGGCCAGGTTCCATGCCCGCCTCCTGCACAGGTTCTGGCTTCCTTTTCGGGATCCGATTGCCAGCCAGCAGCCAGCTCTCTCTCTCTCCGTCAGGAGTTCAGTTGGTGGTCGATGTCCCCGAGGCTCCTGGAAGGGAGTCCCCTCAGGGGACCAAGGAGAATCAAGATGACCATGGATGTCAGACTCACCAGTTGGGGAGACCATGCCCAGGGGAGGGGGGCTCAGGGGATTGGTCCCCAGGCAAGTCCCTTCTGAGCATAAACGTATTGGAGCTGAGGGTGACAAGGCTTGGTCTCCTGGCCTTCCAGGATCTCCTCTCAGGTCAACGTATCATATTGCACAGGGGCAACATGTCAACCAAGGCCTATGTAAACCGGTAGGGCGGCACCAGGCATCGGTCTTTTTGTCAGTGGGCAGCAGTTCATCAAGGCAGCACATGTAGTCGGACAGGACAACTTCCTGGTGGGCTGCCTGGGCTGGCAGACTCTAGATCAGTCAGAGTGGATGTTGAACAGAGCAGTGTTCCATCAGACACGTCTACACTTCAGAAGACCAGAAGTGGATCACCACAGAGCAGAACTGCCAACTCCCAAAGATCGTGGCAAGGGCAAAAGGCACTTGGGCCATTGGAGGGGATGCCCTCAGCTGGGATTGGCCAAATGAGCTGCTATACGTGCCCCCCCCCCATCAAGCTGGTGCAAAGACTGATCCAAAGGATAATTGGCCTGGGAGCGGAAGTGGTTCCAGTGGTGCCATTGTGGCCACAGAGGCCTTGGCTGTCTTCTCAGAAGCCCTGGAGGCTTTTCCCGGGGGAGGACCTCCTTCTACTGGGGAGCGTGCGCAACATCCACAACCAGGAATGCTAAACCTCACAGCTCGGAGGTTGAGCGGTCACTCCTCACAAAGATGGGGTACTCAAAGGGAGTGGTTTCTACCATGTTAGCTTCTAGGCGAGGTTCCACTAACAGGGTCTATAATCGTACATGGCAGACTTTTCAGGCCTGGTGTCAGGAGCAGGGTCTAGAACCTCTTTCAGCCTCAGTTAGCAAGATCCTCTCCTTTTTGCAGGAGGGGCTTGATAAAGGGCTCAGCACCAGGAGCCTTTGGAGACAGGTTGCAGGGGGGTAGAAAAGTGCCCCTCCCTAGCCTAGCATCCTCATGTAAAGAGATTCCTCAGGGGAACTTTCCTGCTCCATCCTCCGCAGGTTCACCTTTTCCTGACCTGGAGCCTGAATTTGGTTCTTAGGGCCCCGTCTAGGGCTCCCTTTGAGCCCATGGCCCCCTGCCCCCTAAAGGAGCTGGCTTTCAAGACCCTCTTCCTTGTGGGCGTCACTTCAGCCAGGAGGGTGTCAGAGCTTAATGCACTCTCGATGCACAAGGACTTATGTATTTTTCATAAGGATCAGATGATACTGCACCCAGGCCCAGCCTTTATGCCCTAAGTGAATTCCACCTTTCACAGGGCAGAGGAGGTGATTCTGCCTTCTTTTTGCCTAGACCGCATTCATCCCAAAGAGAGGGAATGGCACTGTCTAGATGTTAGGAGGACACTGAGTTTCTGCTTGGGTAAAACAAACGCTTTCAGGAAAACTGACTCTGTGTTTGTCTCTTACAGGAAATCATCTTTGGGACAAAAGGTCTCCATGTCCTCCATCAGGAGGAGGATTAGGGAGCACATTTTTCTGGCTTACCGAGCCTCAGGTGTGGATCTGTCCCAGGGCATCACAGCACATTCTCTCACAGGGGCAGCCACTTTGTAGCTTGCAGGGCCTTCCCTTCTTTGGAGACCATTTGTAAGGTCAGTGCATCCCTTCCCCAGACACCATATCGGATCGGCAGGGTGGCTCCTGCCAATGTGGCCTTCGGGAGGAAGGTCCTGCAGCCAAGGCTCCCTCTAAGCTGTGGAGTCTTGTGAGCAAAAATTCTACTTTGCGAGCTACTGGCATTAAAGTTGTGAGCGAGTGATTAGTTTGCTCTGGAGCCATCCTTTCTGAGCTAAGACAAAAATCTGTGAGCAGGAGGCTAAAAAACTGTGAGCTAGCTCACACTAACTCAGCTTAGAGGGAACACTGCCTGCAGCACACTCTTCAGGACTAGGAGTTGTGTCCCTCCCTGGGGTGCACTGCTTTTTTATGTCCCAGAAGTAAGGACTGCCCCATTCTGGACCACTAGAGAACAGAAGATTTTTCCCTCTTAAACCATGAATCTTCCTTTCTGGGTGGTCCAGGAATGGGGCAGTCCTTCCCACCCAGTTTCTCCTTTTGGCGGTGACTCCTAGGGCCACTGGCACTGTGTCCTGGTCTGCCTGGTGCCATTTTTTTTGTTGGGAGGGGGTTAAGAAGTGACTGGTTCCTTCTTCCACTCCTGTCTTTAAGTGGGGAGGTTGTTTGCTTCTCCTGTGGTTTAAACAGTTGTACTTATTAGTTAGGTTTTTTTCCTTCTTAACAGAGTTTCTCTGTTCGAGTTGTTGCTGTTCCTCAAATGAATTGAGGCTTGTCAACAGACTGGGGGGTTCTGGGAGATAAGCCCTTGCCTTTTAGGAATCACAAAGATAGCGACCCTGCCCTTGAAGAGGAGGAGCTACACTCCCAGAAGTAAAGGACTGCCCCATTCCTGAACCACCAAGAAAGGAAGATTCACAGCAAGTGAGAAAAATCTTCTGTTCATGGAAGGAGGGTGTTGACCTGGTTCTCAAGGTAACCCCTTGGCTACGAGGGAGATCTTTTTATTTTTGCTTTAGAGAGGACATTGCATCCAGGAAAGGAGAAGACCAGACACACTTGCAAGTTTATAAAATTTATTTGACATAATTTTTAACAAAGGACTTGTTTATGACCACCTCCAAAGGTTCAAGAAAGATACATTGTACACATTTCTCTCATTCATATCCTCATACCAGTATTCCAATTTAGCCATTATTTAAGATAAGTGGGAAGCAAAGACATAATAGCAGCGTGACAGCATAATAGTGACATAGTTTTACCAATCCTAATGTGAAGCTTGAGGGGAGAGAGAGAGAGAGACAGAGAGAGAGAGAGAGTCTCGCCTTCCTGATTCTGTCGGTCTGTGAAATCTTTCTGTTGGCATAGTTCCCATAATCCAGCTCCGATGTACTTTCCAATGAAGTCTCTAGGTGTTTCTCATTCAAAGTACTTTTCTAGTCAGGATGTCCAGGTACTTCCCTATTTAAGACTAGATCAGCAATGTAAATCAGGGGGTCTCCAAGCTCCTAAGCCCCCTTTTTTTGTATTAAATCTAATGGACTGTCCTTTGCCACACAAACAAGCTTGTTTACAGTAAACCCCCTTGTCCTAATTCAAGACTCCAGTCGTCCTGCCAAGAAATCTGTTTTGCAAAATGTCCTTTGGGATGCCAGTGCAGAAGAATTTGCAACTGGGTAAAATGGTCATTTGCACACTGAAAAACAAGGCCTCTTTTAAACCAAAGACAAGCCTTTAGCAGAGGCCTGCTTTGCTCACTCACATTCTAGGCCTTCTCATTCAGAGTCCCTGTTAACATGTAGAAATCAAGTGCTTCTGGGAAGTAGGCACAACCTAAAGCCTTACAAGGGTCCGTCCGTTCCTTTGTCCTCATCCAGAAATGCAGGATAGCAGAAAGAGATTCCTCCTTATCAGTGTCACACTGGCAAGCATATTTGTTGTGGAGGCTCGGTTATGCTTGTGTTTAAAATGAAATTAAGTAATTTTAATGTAATGATGTCCTTAACCTTTCACACCACCAAACCTGTGATTTCGGTACCAGTTCCTTGTTTGCAGCTATCATAGGGGTCGGAAATGGTCAGTAAAATCAGTAAAAGTCAGTTTTTTCATCTTGGTCAGTAATTTGTCAGTTTTTTAAAAAAATTGGTCAGTAAAGTCAGTATTTCTGTGATTTTTGTGAATGCAGTTTGTGTTTTTCCAGTTTCATTACTGCATTTTGGGGGAAACATGAAGACTTCCAAGTGAGAAGACAGATTGTTTTCAGTTTAGTTATGAAGTACTTTAAGGACTTTGTTCCTAAGAGTAAAAGTGATTTGATGAAATCTTCCACAAAGTATAGAAACATAATTAACCTCTTAAAACATGAGACAATGAAAGTAGAGGTGATGGATATTGTGGGCTTCAACATGGCACAGCTCATGCTAGAAGGAGTTGAGAAAGCAATGGAAGAAGAGGACAAGGGGGAAAAATGCTTGTGGATACAGTGCAGAAAACTGTTGAGAAATGAAAGAGTTCGTGAATAACTTTATTTATTTACTAGGAAAAAGGCCCATTGTGGAAATAAATACAATAACCTCTAGAAAGAGGCTCTGGGCAGGTGCCCCGGCCTTGGACACTCAATGTCAATTTGCTGGAATAATGACACTGAGTCCACCATTTTCTCCAGAGGAACCAATCTCTGCTACCTAAAGAACAGTTGTAATTTTGAGTGATCTCCAGCCCTCACCTGGAGATTGGACACATTTTACCTCAGAAAAGCGAACTGTTTAGAATGTTAGAGGCAAAAGCCAATCAAGTCACATATGTAAACAACCTCTGTGTTCCGAGGCAAAGGCCAATGAGGCTGCATATGCAAATAACCTCTGTGTTCTGACTGGCTATGGGGGGGAAGGAACAGCAAAATGTTTAGAATGTTGGAGGCAGGACTCAGGCAAAGCAGCCAGTGGATAGGGAGACCCCTGAATGACAGATCAGAGAGCGAACTGATTTTGGAGCGTGTGGAATGTTCTAAAGAAGTGCCACCACCATTCGGCTTTTATTTATAAGGGAGATTTATTCAATTCATACCCCACCCTCCCTGCTGGAGCGGGCTCAGGGTGGCTTACAAAGAGATTAAACATATAGGTAACATTATATACAATCTTAAAACAAATAAAGCTCTGCATTATCATAAAGTGCTAGTAAGTGATCAGGTACTTATAACAATGCTTACAGAAGGCGGAACCAATGCTAGTGTTGTAATCAGATGATCTATATTGGTGGTTTGGCTCGTCTTGGTCTCTATATTTAGGGAACAGCACAGGCTATTGGTGGTAAGCCAAGGACCAGGGCACTGTCACTTCTCAGTTATTTGGTGTGGCTCCTTAGTCGAGGGCCTGGTGGAAGAGCTCCATCTTGCAGGCCCTGCAGAACCAAGGGGCCGATCTCTTCTGGGAGCTCATTCCACCAGTATGGAGCCTCCACTGAGAAGGCCCTGTGTCAGGGTTTGATAGTCAGGTCACACCACACAGCGCTTCATAAGAAGAATTCTGTTTATTGGTATTTCATAACTATGACACGTGTACTTCTTGTGTCAGGAACGGCCCGAAGCATCAGTGCACCCTCAATTATACTAGATTCAAAGCACCCTCCTTACAAGTGAAAGCCAATAAGCAAAGTCCGTGCTCGGGGGGGAAAAGAGAGTGGGCAAAAGTAGAAGCTGTTTGTTCCCAGCGAGTCGGCACCAGCTGGTGCATCCCAAGGTCAGGAAAGCAAAAGCAGATAAAACCCAGACAGTAGACTTTGTTAGTGTAACAGGCAGAGGCAAGGTGGATTCTCCCCACACATTCCGGAGAATGGCAGTGCTAACTGACATCCTGCCCTCCGAAAGGCTCCCCCCACTCAGTTTATCTGGGAAACGACGGTGGAATCTGTGCAGTAGACGAGGGGCCTTGATGTGACCCACCTCCACCCACTCGCGATGTTGTGGCCCAAGGTCAGCCCATTCCACCAAATAGTACAACTTATTTCGCTTAAGCTCAAAGTCCAAGATATCAGCCACTTCAAAATGCAGTTCGCCTTGCACCACCAGGCTGTGCCCGTTGGGGCCTCCAAACATTTGGCCCGGGATCCCGTTTTAGGAGGCTAAAATGGAAAACGGGATGCAGAAACTTTAAATGTTTAGGCAAATCAAGCTCAACAGTCACATCATTGATTTTACGCACCACCTGAAAAGGACCAATAAACTTCCACCCCAGTTTACGCATAGGGTGAAGACCCCTCTTGTTTCTAGTGGAAACATAGACCAATTCCCCTGGCTGGATGTCCCAGCCCTCAGAACGTTTCTTGTCAGCTTTCGCTTTATATGCGTCCTTAGCCCTATCCAAAGTCTTGCACAGGACCAGCCATGCGTCACGCAAATGCTGACACCAGTCCCCCACATCCCCCTCAGGCAGGGGAGAGTCAGTCAGGAAGGGGAGAGGCGGAGCCTCATAGCCATAGAGAGCCATGAACGGGGAGACTCCCGTGGATGAGTGACACATATTATTGTAACAAAACTCAGCAAAAGGGAGGAGCCCCTCCCAGTCATCCTGTTGATAGTTTGTGAAGCATCAGAGGTACTGCTCCAGGGCTTGATTGACCTGTTCAGTCTGGCCATCAGTCTCCGGGTGGTAAACGCTACCCAGCCCCCGCTCCACCCCAGCAAGTCCATGAGTTCCCTCCAGAACTTAGAAACAAATTGCGACCCGCGGTCAGAGATTATCTTGTGGGGTAAAGTATGCAGCCTGAACACCTGTTGGAGGAATGCTTTGGCCAGAAGGCAAGCTGTAGGCATGGACTTAAATGGGACAAAATGGGCTTGCTTGGTAAAAAGATCCACTATCACCCATATAACCATCTTCCCCCGGCTGGGAGGTAAATCAGTGATGAAGTCCATGTAGAGCACCTCCCATGGTCGGCCGGGGGTGGGCAGAGGCTGCAACAGTCCAGGTGGTTTACACATGATGCACGTCTGGCATGACTGGACAAACAGGGAGAGATCCTTCCTCATCCCGGGCAACCAGAACTGGCGTTTGCAATAAATGTAAAGATTTCACAAAGCCCAAGTGCCCCGCCAGCTGACTGCCATGCACCACCGACATGACTTCCCCCTGCAATGCAGATGGAACAACCCAGCCCCCGCTCCACCCCAGCAAGTCCATGAGTTCCCTCCAGAACTTAGAAACAAATTGCGACCCGCGGTCAGAGATTATCTTGTGGGGTAAAGTATGCAGCCTGAACACCTGTTGGAGGAATGCTTTGGCCAGAAGGCAAGCTGTAGGCATGGACTTAAATGGGACAAAATGGGCTTGCTTGGTAAAAAGATCCACTATCACCCATATAACCATCTTCCCCCGGCTGGGAGGTAAATCAGTGATGAAGTCCATGTAGAGCACCTCCCATGGTCGGCCGGGGGTGGGCAGAGGCTGCAACAGTCCAGGTGGCCTCCCAGAACGTGGTTTACACATGATGCACGTCTGGCATGACTGGACAAACAGGGAGAGATCCTTCCTCATCCCGGGCAACCAGAACTGGCGTTTGCAATAAATGTAAAGATTTCACAAAGCCCAAGTGCCCCGCCAGCTGACTGCCATGCACCACCGACATGACTTCCCCCTGCAATGCAGATGGAACAAATAGTTTGTGCCCACAGTACCAGCAGCCGTTAGCCCTTTCCTCCACCTCCCCCTCCTTTTCCAACTCCTTTTGATCAGAGTCCAAGAGGCCGGAGACAAAATCAACACTCTGTATCACACAGTGGCCAGAAATACCAGGGGCCATCAGGAGGTCCACCAGTGGGGCCAGGACATTAGAAGCCCTCCCACTGTTGAGCCCCCCAAGCACCAAGATGACAGCATCACTTGCCCCAGAGTCCCTATCTATACCTTGTGGCTAATAGCCACTGATGGACCTCTGCTCCATATGCTTATCTAATTCCCTCTTGAAGCCGTCCATGCTTGTAGCCGCCACCACTTCCTATGGCAGTGAATTCCAAGTGTTAATCACTCTTTGGGTGAAGAAGTACTTCCTTTTATCCATTCTAATCCGACCGCTCAGCAATTTCATGGAGTGCCCACGAGTTCTTGTATTGTGAGAAAGGGAGAAAAGTACCTCTTTCTCTACCTGCTCTTTCCCATGCATAATCTTATAAACCTCAATCATGTCACCCCTCAGTCGTCATTTCTCCAAGCTAAAGAGCCTTAAGCGCCTCATAGGGAAAGTGTTCCAACCCTTTAATTATTCGAGTTTCCCTTTTCTGCACTTTTTCCAAAGCTATAATATCCTTTTTAAGGTGTGGTGACCAGAATTGCACACTGTATTCCAAATGAGGTCGCACCATTCTTGCCCTTGAGTCTTCTTGCCTTGTTTGAAAGTACGCAGATAGGCACATGTGTGCTCACTGGTGTTAGGGTCTTCGTACTGCGCTTGGAGAGCCCACGTGAACTCGTTCACTCCCATGTAGAGAGCATTACAGTAGTCCAATCTCAAGGTGACCATCGCATGGATCACTGTTGCCAAGTCCTTGCATTCAAGGAAAAACCTCTGTAGCTGAATTGCCACAGCCCTCTCAATTATTTTGCCCAAATAGGGCAGATGGGAGACTGGCCGGTAATTAGCCAATTCAGCTAGATCCAGAGAATTTCAGGAGGGGACGAACCACAGCTTCCTTGAGTGGCCTAGAGAACTGTCCCTCCGAGAGGGACTTGTTGATAATCTCCCTTAGGGCATCTCAAAACCCATCATGGCCAGCTTTAATTAGCCATGATGGGCACAGGTCAAGGCAGCACATGGTAGGGCATACCATTAAGAGCAGTTTGTCAACTTCCTCCAGGCTGAGTGGACTGAAATAATCCATAACCTGACTAGGACGTGCATGGAGCCTCGAGTTCACTGTCTCAACTGTGGTGGGGAGGACATGGTGGACTTTTATCTGCAAAGTAGCTCACAGAGGCCTCACAGCCAGTGTCCAGTTCCCTAACATTTGGTCTGCCTTGTGGCAGAACAGGCATAGACCAAATTATTCTAAATAATTGGGCTGGGCATGAGCTCGCAGATGCAGTCATGGCCGCATAGTACTCTCAGTGGCTTTGAGTACCATCTCGTAGGATCTCATAAACGTCCTATAAGTGCACCGCTATGAGCCTTCGCTTCATTAGTCTCAGCTCCTGGGTATACCAAGGAGCCAGCCTTGAGCGAGGGTGCAGAGGGCATCTGGGAGCGATCTCGTCAATGGCGCTGAGAGTCGGCTATGCCAGTCCTCGACTAGCTCATCTAACAAGCCGCCAGGGGGCAATGGATCCCAGAGAGCCATCTGAAGCAGCAATGGGTCCATTAGGCTCCGTGGGTGAGCCAAAATCAGCTCGCCTCCCAAACAGGGTTGGGGTGACAAGTTCACTCGGGCCCTCAGGGCATGGAACTGCCATAGCAGTAATCCTGTCCACTGTAACCCCCGCCGCGAAGATCAAATCAAGCGTGTGACCGGCCTGATTAGTGGGGGCCGTTACATATTGGGAGAGTCCCAGCGCCGCCATGGACGATGCCAGGTCCACCACCTGGGAGGAGGCCGCATTGTCGGCATGGATGTTGAAATCACTCAGGACTAGCAGCCTAGGGTGTTCCAACGCCCAGCCCGACACGACCTCCACCAGAGATGGCAGGATGCTGGCCAGTTCTTTTTTCATCAAAAAACCAAAGATAAAGTAAAACCAAAGGCAAGTCTCACCTTACAGTAATTATGTTTTGTTGTCAGAATTACTACTTTATGTTTGGTTTTTAATACGTTTTTGCTGTTTTATTATCTGCATTATGTGATTATTTTTAAAAGAGAATCTTTTTTGCCTCAAATTTTGTACAATAATGAAAACATTGTCCTCTATTCATAAAAAAAAATCAGTAAAAAGGTGTGCGATCCTTTTATCTGGGTCACATCTAACTATGGGGATGGCTATGGGGATGGTAGAGGCCAGATAATGATAATTTTTAATGAAGTCCTAGTTTTACATTTAAAACGCTAGCTTATTGGTAGGCTGACATTAAATTGTTCAGTAAATTCAGGGTTTTTTGGAACTTTGGTCAGTAAAATCAGTATTTTTGACCCTCTGACTAGTTTCCACCCCTGCTATCACGTATCCTGTTCCTTTCTACTTTCATTTGTAGGTGTTGCCAACTAGTGTGAAGCCAAACCTAACCTTGCCTGAAATCTCCATAAAAGGGGAGGTTTATTGTGGGGAAGAATCATCTCCGTCTGCTTCCCACCAGACCACAAAGGAGGATGCCTGTCAGATCAACAGAGAATTGTTCCCTGCAGTCCTGTCTATAGAAAAGGAAAGGGGCTTTCACCTTTCTGAAGGAGGGGCCCCTCCTTTCCAAACAGCGCTGCCCGTGGAAGAGCCGCCACTGCAGGGTGATGAAGAGCTAAGCCTGCTGCTCCCGGCGCCTGAAGAGCAGAAGAAGCAGCTCGCAGCCCTCAAGCCGCCATTCCAGGAGACGCCTGGCACAGAGAGGCATGCCTTGCACGAGACCGGCACATCTAGGAGGAAGCAGCTCTTGGCTCTGCCTTGCCCGGAAGAGCCAGTCCTCCTCCTACCATCCAGCCATGGTTCAGAGTCCCTCACACTGGAGCACAGTTCTCCCTTTGAACACCCTCCGGGAAATGTGTCCCAGCTTAATTGCTCTCAGGGTGTGTGTGGCCGCTTTGAAACTCCAATTAAGGAGGTGTTTTGCAAGCTGCCAGCTTCTTCCACTCCTTGTAAAATGCCCACCTCCTCTTCCCTGACACTTACTGATCCTTGGAGACTGGTGCCCTTCCTCAAGGAAACTAGTACCCAGGGTTTTAGCCCCAGGAGGAGCCCTCCAGTACCGTCACTGTCCCTCCAGGAGGATTTAGACCTTAGCACTTCCCCGAGACCATCCATGTTTGATTCTCCTCAGCCACTGCTTCTAAATACAGAAGCCAATGATATGGTCTCGGGACCACTGATAAGCTCTCCTGCATCCAGCAATGAGTCACCTCCACAAGTTCAAGCTTCTGTCCTCCCTGAAAACTGTTCACTCCAAGATGGCCTGTTCCTGGATACCATGAATGAGAGTTTGAGCAAAATCCTGCTTGACATCAGTTTCCCTGGCTTTGATGAGGACAACCTGGGGACTGATCTCAGCTGGTAACGGTTCATTCCTGATCTGAACTAATAAAAGGCAGCTCATAGGTTCTGATGTCAACCTTGTTAACAAAGGACAGTCTGCTGCACGAACTCCTTAGTTGTGATACATAACTAGCGTGTGACCCATTCATAGGGTTGGCCACGGGCCACCTAGAGTTCCACTGGATATTGCTCTGGACTAGGCAGTGGACTGAGATTGAACTGAGCCAAAGGGGAGTGTCTGGTCTGTAAATGTTTGCACTTTGTAAAAGTTTTGTGGACCAGATGCACCCTGAATTTTGTGTAAGAAAGGGAAATGGAGCAGATTCAGCTTTTTGGAAGAGTGAGCGCAAATGCCCAGTTTGGTCTCAAGTCACTGTAAACGTGACTAACCATTCTCAGAGGAGGCGTATGGCAGTGTGCATTGTGTCCGGGTCAACCTTACCGAGAGTGTATTTGAGGCACAGTTAATTACGAAGCATATATTGATCAGGAAAGAGAGCCACCCTTGTTCTTTCTTTCCTTCCAACCGGAAGCATTTATCCCCAAGCTTCCAGCACTTAACCTGTGATACCCCTGCTTGAGGGGTCAGGGCCCGGGGAGGGGGGAATGCATTTCTTTGAAGAGGGGACTTAATTGGTTCATCCACTGATCATTGAAGATGGTGTGTGTGTGTGTGTGTGAAATGACTGTGCAGAATACTTTCTTCTAGCTATGGCCTGGTTAGGACCTTCCAGTCGCTGGAGCTGTTGCCTTGAAACTCGAGCTCCCACCGCTGTGTAATTTCCCTTCGTCCCCCTGGCACATCAAGGCCTAACAAAGCAGTGGGCTGGTTCAGGTGCTGTTAGATCCTCCCTTGTACATGTTCTCATGGACTTGGTCACATAGACACAGTAATGTCTGATCCAGTGCAGCCGTATGCTGTGTCCACAGTGCTTGACGTGGGCATGAAAGTCGTCCGCTTCTTGGCTGTTGCCATCCCCGGTCCGTGTGGTCAAACCCAGTGGCTCAGAGCCAGGCTGTGAGGAGGTCCTCGAAGGCCTGAAGTGAGCAGCTCCATCACATCTGGCGAGAGCAGTGCTGTGGAACAAGAGGGCTCTACAGACAGAGCCTGGAATCCGGGTGGAAGGGGGGTGAGGTGCTCTGAGGAAGCATCAAGATATTTCTCCTCATGTTTTTAAATAGATACCAGTGTAAATTGTGCCCCTTTTCTTATATTGTATATTTAAAAATGAAAACTGTGTGATTTTGTATTATGAACAAGTGAGACCTTGACAAAAGGACCCACATAGAGCTGCTTCAGCCATATTCTCCGCCTGTGTTCCTAGCAACACCCTATGCAATAAAGCCCCGGAAGAGGCCCCCCTTTGAGTGGTGTCTGTTTCCTTAAAATCTCTCCGTGGTCTCCTTTTCCCATGCCGTTTATTTGCAAGCAACTGCTTAATCAAAGTGAGCAGTCAAGGCTGCAGTCCTATACAGATTTACTCATGAGTAAACACCCATGAAGAAAGTAGGGCTTGGTTCCAAATAAACATGCCCTGAACAAGGTGTGGTGTCTTCCTCCGGCAGAAGGGGTTGGAGAAAGGCTGTGCAGCGTGAAGTGGCAGAGAAAACAGCGGCTGAGGGTTCTCTGGGGACCTCCTCCTGACACCCTATCCAGGGATATGGCTCTTATTTTCCCATGCAGCTCTATGCAACTGGAATCCATGTTTGAGCAGTGCCTCGGCTTGCCTTGTAGTGCTGGCTCCGAGATGCTCTGAACTTTGAGGAGGAGGGGTCCGGCTGCTTATGCTACAACACAGCTAGATGCAGCCAACTTTGTCCCCACATAGTACATGGCCTAATAACGTCAGGTGCAGCATCTTGGGCTCACCCACCTGCTCGGCCTCCACTGTGACATCTGCAGTCATGGCCCTTCTGCTCTGCATGCTGGACAGACATGCTTGCAAAATCGAAGACTGTAACATTCAGAAATCCCAGTGACAGAACATTTCAATCTTGGATATACTGGGGCAGGGAAATGTCAATACTAAATTGCTGAATTGGAACTCATCAAGAGATTCTCTCCAGATGGCTTAAATGTATTTACTTTAAACATTTTTATGTCACCTTTCCACCCAACTCAGAGTTCCCCAGGGAGGAAACCATTAAAACAACCATTAAACAAAAATGCATAGACATAAACAGGAGGGAGGGTCAGTGAGCGGATGCCAGGTGAAACCCATAAGTCTTCACCAGCTGGCTGAAGACAATGATTGAGGGGGGGGGGGGCAAGCAAATCTCCCTGAGAAGGAGATGCCATAATTTTGGTGCGATGACCAGCAAACCCTTTCTTGGGTTGCTGCCCTTTAGCCTCTGGCGGCAAAGACAACCAAAGACAGGCCCTGAGGACAACTGCAGCGATCAGGTAGGTTCACGTGGCAGTAGGCAACTGTGACAGATGGGTGACTGTCCTGCCTTTCTTTGAGTGATGTACCAATCCCCTGTTACCAGAGAGAACCTTAGATTGCTGAGTAGGGAGGAGGGACTGGAAGCTATCCGTCTTGAACCACAAGGATATAAATGTCAGTGGCTACTAGCCAGAGTGACTGAGGGGAACCTCCACATTCAGAGGAAGTCCACTTCTGAATGCCAGTGCCAGGAGGCAGCATCAGGGGAAGGCCTCTGCACCTCTTTGTCCCGTTGTTGGTCATCCATAGTAACTGGTTGGCGACTGTGTGAGACAGAATGCTGGGCTGATTTGACCCAGGAGGGCTCCTCTTCTTATGTTATAAATAAGTACATAAATAAGACAGTTGCTCTTCAGGGAGAGAAAAGGGTCTGACTGTGGAGGGGATACAGGAGGTCTGGAGGTTTGGGCCAGGGATAGCAAACAAATTAAAAGAGAAAAGTGATCTTAACTGCTGGCAGTTCTCTTCCAGGAGAAGTATTGCTATGGCTGATTTGATCAATTCTCAACGTTGGTTCTGTCTTATGAGGTTTCACTAAAAACATTGTCCGAGCTGAAGGTGGCTCTAACCTCTGAAGGGATTTTGTTCACTTGCCTAGAAGCACCTCTGTTAGCAGTTTTTCTCTGAGAAAGAAAACATTTACCTCAGTGGAATGCTGTGAAGCTAGGTTGCTACAGTGCCATTCAACCAACAGCTGTTTTAAACACCAGAGTTAAATGCTACCAAGGAAATAATCAGGTTCTTCTTTTGACCTCCTGTCTCCTGCGCCTTAATCAAACTATACACACTACGTCACTGCACACGCCATGACCATTGTAACAAAGCCTAGGTCGCATTCTTTTATTTTTATGCACACTAAAAGGGGGAGAATTTTCTGTCACAAATAACCCCCAGAACCTAGGGCCATCACAGTGGGTCTTAAAGCATGTTAGTCCCGAGCCATATAAGGCTTTAACACCTTGAATTGGGCCTGGAAGTTGACTGGAAGGCAGGCAGGTAGACTAGACTTCTACAGTCCCCGTGACCCAGACCGGTCAGTGTTCTGGCTCAGCATTCTGTACCAACTGTAGCTTCTGAACATCTCCAGGGCGGCTCCGCACAGAGTGCTTCAGAAGTCAAGGAGATGGGAGATGGAGATGGGAGATGGGAGATGGGAGTAAGCAGTGAAGTGGCTAAATTTGCGGATGATACAAAGTTCTTTTCAGACCTTGGCTGAAGTCACAGTTCCTGACACGTGACATCACAACTAGTTGCTGTGGAAGAGTTATCATTTTGTTCAAACAGAGAAATCAGCTTTGAAACATCAAGGCACCTAAGGAGCAGAATAAAGGCAGGAGGGAAAGAAGCCCACAGAATAAAGGCAAGCAGTTCCTTCTGGGTTTTCCATGGAGCAATGTAATTTGTTCCTTTTTCCATACAATCAATACAAGTTTATATTGCAGATATATGCAAATGGTTTTCACTGTTCAGAAAGCAAAACTTCCATAGAGTGGAATGGCCAGTGGAATACCTGAGTGAATATGTTGTCTAAGAAGCAACAGTTGGCACATAGTTCAAGATGAGGTTGCCACGTTTTGCTGGGCTGCTTCTAGTATCTTTGTTAGCAGCCAGCTGTCAAATAAAAACCAAGCAGGTGAAGCTGGAAAGTGATTCAAAGCAGAACTTCCTCAGATCTTCTTCATGGTCTCTGTGCATTCACACCTCTGGGATAAAGGGCGCCTGTGCCTGACCCCATCAGTAACTTAACGAGCCTAAAGTCATTCTTCCCATGCTCCTTCCCTGAGGCGCACACAAGCTCCCACCACGCATGCCTACGGGGCAGAGCCTGGGTCTCCCGCCAGGTCTCTTCTGACCACTGCGCTGAGCATTCACTCTTCAACCCAGTTGGTGAACGTCTCTCCAGATCGTGAGAGAAGCCAGTGTTGGATCAGGCCAATGGCCCATCCAGTCCAACACTCTCAAACAGTGGCCAAAAATACCAGGTGCCATCAGGAGGTCCAGCAGTGGGGCCAGGACAATAGGAGCCCTCCCACTGTTGCCCCTCCAAGCACCAAGAATATAATGCATCACTTGCCCCAAAGTGAGAGTTCCTATCTATACCTCGTGGCTAATAGCCACTGATGAACCTCTGCTCCATATGTTTATCCAGTTCCCTCTTGAAGCCATCCATGCTTGTAGCTGCCACCACCTCCTGTGGCAGTGAATTCCATGTGTTAATCACTCTTTGGGTGAAGAAGTACTTCCTTTTATCTGTTCTAACCCGACCGCTCAGCAATTTCATGGAGTGCTCACGAGTTCTTGTATTGTGAGAAAGGGAGAAAAGTACCTCTTTCTCGACCTGCTCTATCCCGTGCATAATCTTATAAACCTTGATCATGTCAGCCGTCGTGTCTCCAAGCTAAAGAGCCCCATGCTCTTTAACCTTCCTTTATCGGGAAAGTGTTCCAACCCTTTTATCATTCTAGTTGCCCTTTTCTGCACTTTTTCCAGTGCTATAATATCCTTTTTGAGGTGTGGTGACCAGAACTGTACACAGTACTCCAAATGAGGTTGCACCATCGATTTATACAGGGGCATTATGATACTGGCTGATTTATTTTCAGTTCCCTTCCTAATAATCCCCAGCATAGCATTGGCCTTTTTTATTGCAGTCACACACTGTCTCGATATTTTCATTGAGTTATCTACTACGAATCGAAGATCTCTCTTGGTCAGCCGCTCTGAGACTCTTTCTGGTAGTGAAGGGCGGGGTATAAATTCAATCTTCTTCTTCTTCCTCTACAGAGTCTTCCTTGGTGTTCTCTCATCCAAGCACCAACTCTGACCAGCTTCTGAGATCTAAGCAGATCCGACTATACAATGCTTCCTTCCTTCCTGTTGTTAATTTGCCCTCTTTCCAAAATTCAGTTTTATTCCATAGCTTGTGTTTTACTTGGCCTTGTGAAAATCATCCCAGTATTAGAAGAGTTATGTGGTGGTGAAGTTGTAACCTAATAGCAGGTTGTGTGCATGTGTCCAGGCTGTGCTTCAGGGGGATATGAGATGGCCTTGTGAGACCAGTTGCCCAAAGCAGGCCTACGTCTGGTGTTGCTGAGAAAATGAAGATGGTGGTAGACAGCTGCAGGAGTGGAATAACTCTACACACACTACTACTACCTACTACACTGTGAGTACTGTAAATGTGCCAAATTCCTGAAAAACATCACTGTAAAATAACCCTGTTGAAGGACATGTTAGAGGCTTATAACTATACATTAAATAGTTGATTGGGGAGTGTTTCCTGGTAAATTGTGACACCGTCCAGGGCTTCATCCACACATCATTGGATATTGTGCTGTAGCTGAGATTCACAGCTGTGTGGACAAGCCAATCCGGCTGCAAATGATTGCTAGCACAACGATAGTGGAAGATGCAGCCCAGGAGCAGGCTTATCCAAACAGGTGGAGAGCTGTGAAAAAAGAATGTGCTTTTCTGAAGCTCTCCAGTAAAACTACGCAGGAAAATGGACATGGCCAAGGCTTTTTTTCTGGCAAAAGAGGCACTGAAACTCTCAAGAGGGAAATGAAGGAGAAACACAGGATTATTTGAAACAATATAGGTAAAAATGGCATTTACAAATAGGCCTACTAAAGTACCCTCTAGCTCACCAGGTGTGATCAAGTCAGTTGCCTCCAGCTTATCACAGGCCACAATGAAAGATTTGCAGACAATGATCCAGGACACTATAAAGGTGGCACTTGCAGAGGTGCAATGAAAGACATGTCACAGCAACTATCAGACAGAATGGAGGATTTGCAGAAACAACTTTTACAAAACAATCAGAAGATAGCTGGACCTCTAAATTGGAAGATAAGGTAGAAGAAACTGACGCTAAACTGCTGACAATGGACTCTAAGCAAACTGTCATGGAACAAGACCTTATGAGACTGAAATTAGATAAAGCAGCATTTATATTAAGATTCCAAAATATTCCTGAAGACAAAAAGGAAGATATAAGGAAGAAGATGGCACATCTTTTGGCGGAATACATGAAGACAGAAGAAACAGAGAAGGTCCTGGATGAGATTGACATTGCCTTCAGGATGAATTCGGCATATGCCAGAAGAAATCAGCGCCCCAGAGAAGTACACGTGAGATTCCGTAAGAGAATATTAAGAGATAAAATTCTTAAAGCATCAAATGAAACTCCACTATACATAGAAAATACAGAAGTAAAGCTTTTAAAAGAAATTCCCTGGAGAGTCAGAGAAAAAAGGAAAGAATATTTGGACCTTACAGCAACATTGAAGAGAAACGAGATCTCATCTAGATGGCTCCTTCCAGAAGGCCTATTTTTGTTATAAAGGGAAAAGATTCAGAATCAACTCAATTTTTAAGGCAGATAATTTTCTTAAGACACACAGAGCAGACCTTCAAACTAAAGAAGGAAACTTAGAAACTACAGAAGGAGAAGACCAAGATCCCCAAGGTGCTTCAGGAACAACTCCAGCAACCTTAACTACAACTAAGAAAACTTACATGCCAATAAAGATTGTCTGTCTGAAACTAAGAAAACAGCAGCAAAAAAAGCTTCAAAGACCACAACGTTCCAGTTATGCAGAAGGAGACAAATGAGAGACAAACAAGATATGGAATCACAGACTCAACCACAAGATGGATAGAAGGAAGATAAAGATAATTTCAATAAACGTCAATGAACTAAATGAACCCCAAAAAAGAAGACAGGTGTTCCAACAACTGAAAAAAATGAATTTTGACATTATTTGGCTCCAAGAAACCCACATTAAAGCTACAGATCAAAAATATTTACAAGTCAAGAAATTTTGGAAAGTTTTCATCTCTTCAGATAAGGAAAAGAAGGAAAGAGGCGTTGTGACCTATGTAAAAGAAAAACAGATTGCTTACCTGTAACTGATGATCTTTGAGTGGTCACCTGTGCAGTCACACACTGGGGTTTTGGGCCTGCCCACGAACCCAACCTCGGAGATCTGTAAGAGCTAGCCTCAGACATTTTTGGTGGGCTTTTTCCTCCTCTCCGGGGAGCACGCTGCTACTGCGCATGCCTGGAGCTGAGGAGAAAGCTCTGCCCCCACTCAGTTTCTTCCAGACGCCACCAGCAAGGCCATGCAGAAAAAAGGGAGATGGAAAAAGCCAGCAGCGGGGAAGGCTGGATGGGTATGTGTGACTGCACAGGTGACCACTCAAAGATTATCAGTTACAGGTAAGCAACCTGTTTATCTTCATCATGGTCCCTGGGCAGTCCCACACTTGGGTGATTAACCAGCTAAATCCTTCGGAAGGAGGGTGCTGGTGTCAAATGAGCACTGAAGATCAACACCCAAGTATGGGACAGGTAAGACAAACGAGCATACAATGGTGCCTGTGCAGAGTTACCTGGAATCCCACAACGGATGGTTCAATGGAAGATCGATTTGAGAACTGAGTGGTCAAAGGACACATCTCTCTGAGCATGAACATCTAGTGTATAATGCGTCACAAAGGTATCACAAAGGCGTTGACCACGTTGCTGCTGCGCAAACATCTTCTAAAGGTACACTATTAAGGTAAGCTGAAGAGGTAGCCACAGCTCTTGTGGAATGGGCTTGGACTGCCTCAGGAAGGGGTTAATAGGTGAGTTCATAGCAGAGCTTGATTGCCGAAGTCACCCACTTTGCAAAACGTTGGGAAGAAATCTTGCATCCCTTACGCAGGGCTCCATAAGCTATGAACAACTGAAGATCCTTGTGAAAGGAGCGAGTCCTATCTAAGTAGAAGGACAGAGCCCGACAAACGTCCAAGGTGTGAAGAGCCCACTGACCGTCATCTGAGCGGTTTGCACAAAAACCCGGCAGAGACGTCACTTGGGAGAGGTGGAAGGCAGAGACCACTTTGGGTAAAAAAACAGGGTCTGGTCGAAGTACTACCTTCTCTTTATGAAATATAATATAGGGAAGGTCTGACTGGAATGCACAGTTGTCACTAGCCCGTCTTCCTGAAGTAATGGCAACCAAAAAGGCTGTCTTCCAGGATAGGAGGTGGAGAGGCACTGTTCCCAAGGGTTCAAAGGGCTTCCCCATCAATTTTGAAAGAACTAACAAAAGACTCCATGCAGGAATTAAAGGCTTAACAGGCGGATGAAGCCACAACATTCCTTTCAAAAAAGACTTAGATGTACAATGAGAAAAAACAGTAACACCCTCAATAGGGTAATGAAAGTCCGAAATAGTTGAAAGGTGAACTTTCAACAAAGAATAACAGGGAGATGAGGTACGACAACATCGAAGAAAGGGGTGCAGATTTAGGATCCAGATTATGACTGGTGGGGTAGTTGGAAAAATGAGCCCATTTAGCCTGGTACAAACACCGTGTAGACAGCTTACGTGCATTGAGAAGCATGTGCTGGACTCGAGGGGAAAACATCAGTGAAGTGATCCTCCAGGCTGTCAGGCGGAAAATTGACGGGTTGTGGTGGAGTACTTTCCCGTTGCATTGTGTGACAATGTCCAGAACTAATGGAAAGCAGAGAAAGTCAAAGAAGTGTTCCAAACCAAGGTTGCTGAGGTCACCATGGAGTTACTATGATACAGGAGGTGCAATCCATGGCAATTTTTTGTAGAGTTTGTGAAATCAGGGGAAACAGAGGGAACATGAAAAATAGCTTCCCTGTCCATTCATGTAGGAAGGCATCTCCTCCGGAGCCATGCTTTAGAGCACTGCAACTGAAGAAAAACTCGCACTTTGTATTGTGATGGGTCATGAAAGCATCTACGTTGGGGCGACCAAACATACGGAAAACCCGATTGAGGTAAACGGTGGTCAGTGACCATTTGTGGTCGTTGGAGCGAGATCTGCTGAGAGCATCCACTTGTATGTTGGAGGCACCCGGGACGTGTACTGTCATCAGGTGGATATTGTGGACTGAATACCAACTCCACAGGGCTAGGATACGCTTGCACAGATTGATTGAGACAGTGTCCCCTTGCTTGTTGATGTAATAAACTGTGGCGATATTGTCCATCACGACTTGAACATGATGGCACTGCAGACTGGGCAGGAAAGACTTTAACACCCGATGAACCGCTATGAGTTCAAGGCAATTGATGTGCAAGGTCCCATTGGAAGCAGACCACACACCTTGAGCTATTAAGTCATCGCAGTGGGCTTCCCAACCCCATCGCGATGCATCCGTAGTCAGGAGCTTGGTGGGAGGCGAAAGTTGGAACGGCATTCCCAGGAAGAGATTGGTGTAATTGATCCACCACCGTAAGGATGTCAGGACAGCAGTCAGGATCAAGAGAGTCAGTTTTTGTGTATCTACATGAGGTTGAAAGTGGCACAGGAACCACAGCTGTAGCTGGCGCATATGCAGATGTGCATAGAGAACTACAAACATTGTCACCGCCATATCTCCCAAGAGACGCTGAAGAGACTCCACCATTTGTTTCAGGGAGGAAAGACACTTGTGTCCCAGGGACTGAAGGGTGGCAGCCCTTTCCTGAGGTAAGAAAACGTGTTGCTTTACCGTGTCGATGTCGGCCCCGATAAACGACAAAGTCTGAGTTGGTTGAAGATGGGATTTGGAAAGGTTCACCGAGACACCTAGAGTGGCAAGCAATTTGAGGGTTTGAGCGATGTTTTGACAAAGGTCTTGTGGAGAAGGAGCTACCAGAAGCCAATCTGGTATGTATGGGAAGACGACAATGGCTTGCCGTCTCAGTGCGGCAGTGACCACCACCATACACTTTGTAAAAACCTTTGGAGCGGTCGAAAGACCAAAGGGAAGGACTCTGTATTGATAATGTTGGGGCCCGACAGTGAAGCCAAGGTACTGGCGGAAGCGTGGACAGATGGTCAGGTGAAAATAGGCATCCTGGAGATCCAGGGATGCCAACCAATCGCCTTTTTGTAGAAGCGGGAGAATGGACTGCAAAGTAATCATGCGAAATTTCCTGTATGTGATGAAACAATTCAGATCTCTGAGATCCATGATGGGACGCTTCCCTCCCATCCGTTTGGGAACCAGGAAGTAGCGGGAGTAAAACCCCAAGCAGTGTTGAGACAGGGGTACTGTCCCTTTGGAAAGGAGGTTTGCGACATCTGTTTTGAGAAAACAGTTTGGAGGAGTGGTAGAAAAATGAGGCAGATGGGGTAACTGCAGAAATTCTATGGCGTATCCCATGTGAATTATGGTGAGGACCCAAGAGTCCATAGTTATATGCTCCCATGTGGGGAGAAAAGGAAGAAATCTGGTGCCCCAAAAAGGAGTGGTGGTGAACAGCATGGGAACGTCTGGAAGCTTTGTGAAGTCAAAGACACTTCTTGGTGTTAGAATCAGGCCATTTGGGTTGTTGGGTCTTGCCTTTAGACTGAAAGGAAGATCTTGAATAAGGCTTCTTCTGTCTCCAAGAATCAGTGGAACGGGGAGACTGCTGACGCCAAGGCGCTTGGCCTGCTTCCTGCTGTCATCTACCGTGGAGAGGTACTGGTCAGTGGTGGAATGGAATAGTCCTTCCCCATTGAAAGGGAGGTCTTCAATTTTTGCCTGGAGGGAGGCTGTTCAGAGCCACGCATGGCGACGCATGGCGACGAAGGTCAATAGAAGTGGCCATAGCTCTGGAGGAACATGTGATGGCATGACTTACCATATTGATCTGCTGACATGCCAACAAGGACAATTCTTCAAACAGAGACGAGGTCACCTTTTGTGACAGATCCGGTAGTTCCGAAAGCAGCGGTCTAAATTGGTTCACCAGATGATATGAGTAAGCTGAAAAATAGGAGAGGTAATTATGCTCGTCACATTTGTGGTAAGCGAGTAAAATGTCCTAGCCAGGGTGTCGATTTTTCTACCCTTGCGGTCAGGTGGTGCTGGGTGTCCGGCTTGCTTGGCCTTAGATGCCGATTGCACTATAAGAGAGTTGGGTGGTGGGTGAGAAAAAAGAAATTTTGCATTGCATGGTTGAATTTTATAAAGGGTATTGAAGCGTCTCGGAGCTCAAGGGATAGTAGCAGGGGTGTCCCAAGCCTCTTTTAAAGATTCCAGGTGAACAGAAAGCATGGGCAATAGGGCCCCTGAAGGAAGATCCACTTGGACCAATTTTTGCACGAGATCAGTGACTTCAGGTGCCTCACTGGTTAGTTGAATCTTCAGCGCCTGGCACATACGGGCTATGAGCTCCAAGTACATTTTGGGACCCTCCGAAGTAGAAAGGGAGCCTGAATGTCCCAAGTCCAAATCCAGGGGAGTCAGTAAGGGGTCCTCGCGCTCCGAATCCGATGGTTCAGAGTTGTGATTGGACTAATCCGATGAGGAGTCGACATGCTTGGAGAGGTCATCTGGCATGTATAGAGGGGGCTCCATAGGTTGTTCCTACGCAGGCTCCAGTGTAGGTGGAGCACCCAGATCTGCCAATGGCGTAGCCTGGGCAGTATGAGTAGAAACCTGTGTCGGGGGGGTCAGCACTCTGATGCTCATGGCGGCTGAGATGACCCTTTAGACAGTCATGACGGTAGTATGACACAGGAGACCAAGAACGTGAGTGAGAACAGATCCTAGAAGCGTAGTAATGGCTCTCATATGTCCATGGAGATGGCGACCTCGAATCCGAGGAGTAGCGATGTTGATGGAAGGATGTCAAGCAATAATGGGGAGGGGATGCAGATTGATATTGAAGGCCCTGCGAACGGCTTCAAGAATGTCAGTGGGGCGATAAAGGCAAAATGGTGGAGAAGCATTGCTCATGGTCCCCGATGAATTCGATCCCGAGGACCAAGCCATGTAGGATTGGAGAGCAGAATCTGAAGGTACCAGCGGTACTGCCGTTGATGTTGAGGCAGCTCTTGATGTCGAAGTGTCAACAGTCAAAGATGACTTGGATTTTTTTTGTTTAGAGGGCTCAGAGGACGATTCCGAAGAATGTTTTGCCGCTTTCTTGGACTTAATTTTTTCTTTATCAGACACAGCCAAGACAGTCAATTTCAGGGACGATTTCCCTTTTTTGTTGGACTTATGCTTCAGCTTAGGGGTAGCTGCTGACTGAGCCGAATCTCCCTTCAGTTGAAAGGGAGGCGGCGAGGCACAAGCTGGCGAGGCATGAGACATCTGGGGATGAAGGGAAGTCTCTAAAAGATAGCTTCGTAGATGGGCTGCATGATTTTTATCAGCTTGATTGCTGAAAATACTGCAGTGAGCACAGGAATCAACCTGATGGCCCTCTCCCAGATAAAACAGGCAGAGCAAGTGTCCGTCTGTTGACGGTAACTTAGCATCACAGTTATGACACCTTTTTTAAAAGGTGGTTTTCCCCTTAGCCTCGGCCAGGATGGGGGGGAAGGAGGAATAGGGAAAAAGTCCACACACTGATGAATAAACTTTTTTTGTAGACAAAGACAAAGATGAAGACGTAACAAAGTTGAACAAAAACAGGGACTCGAGTGAGGTGAAGGTTGGTCTGAGGTAACAAGATGAGAAAACACGAGGTCCAAATGAGGCGGCGAAAAAGAAGAAACTGAGTGGGGGCAGAGCTTTCTCCTCAGCTCCACGCATGCACAGTAGCAGCCTACTCCCCAGAGCGGAGGAAAAAGCCCGCAAAAAATGTTTGAGGCTAGCGCTTACAGATCTCCAAGCTCAGGTTCATGGGCAGGCCCAAAACCCAAGTGTGAGACTGCACACGGACCATGATGAAGATAATTGGTATCCAGAAATGGTCTACGCTTCAGAAGATGGATGGATTTTATTGGTCTGAATACAAAGACAATCCAAAAAGACTCTTATCATAAATATTTATGCACCAAATCAACAACAGGAGAAATTCTACAAAATTTTACAGGAACTGATCTCAAAACAGGACTATGATGAACTTTGCATCATTGGAGACTATAATGCAGTCTTTGAAAGAACTGCAAACAGAAAGTCTGTCACTGGAAAACAGAAACAAGGAAATGAACTTCCCCCAACGTTTTACCATCTAGCAGAAGAAAACAACTGTGTGGATGCCTGGAAAGTGAGAAATCCACAACAAGATTATACCTTCTATTCAGCAAGGTACAAGTATTGGTCAAGAATAGACATGTATTGGATCTCCACCACAATGGTAAATGATATAGTATGAGTAGAAACCTGTGTCGGGGGGGGGGGTCAGCACTCTGATGCTCATGGTGGCTGAGATGACCTTTTAGACAGTCATGACGGTAGTATAATACAGGAGACCAAGAACGTGAGTGAGAGCAGATCCTAGAAGCGTAGTAATGGCTCCCGTATGTCCACGGAGACGGCAACCTCGAATCCGAGGAGTAGCGAAGTTGATGGAAGGATGTCAAGCAATAATGGGGAGGGGATGCAGATTGATATTGAAGGCCCTGCGAACGGCTTCAAGAATGTCAGTGGGGCGATAAAGGCAAAATGGTGGAGAAGCATTGCTCATGGTCCCCGATGAATTCAATCCCGAGGATCATTAGATTCAAGGAGATCAGACAGTGGCTGACTGTAAGTTGATGGTGAATGTGACGGGGTAGTAACAACCTGAGTCTGGTGCATGTCGTCAGGACGGTCTTCCAACGGTCGGGACCAAGCCATGTCGGATTGGGGAGCAGTCGAATCTGAAGGTACCAGCGGTACTGCCGTCAATGTCGCAGCTCTTGGTGTCGAAGTGTCAACAGTCAAAGATGACTTGGATTTTTTTGGTTTAGGGGGCTCAGAGGACGATTCCGAATAATGTTTTGCCGCTTTCTTGGACTTACATTTTTCTTTATCAGACACAGCCAAGAGAGTCGATTTCAGGGATGATTTCCCTTTTTTGTTGGACTTATGCTTCAGCTTAGGGGTAGCTGCCGACTGAGCCGAATCTCCCTTCAGTTGTGAGGGAGGCGGCGAGGCACAAGCTGGCAAGGCATGAGACATCTGGGGATGAAGGGAAGTCTCTAAAACATAGCTTCGTAGACGGGCTGCACGATTTTTACCAGCAGAGCAAGTGTCCGTCTGTTGACGGTAACTTAGCATCACAGTTATGACACCTTTTTAAAAAGGTGGTTTTCCCCTTAGACTCGGCCAGGATGGGGGGGAAGGAGGAATAGGGAAAAAATCCACACACTGACGATGAATAAACTTTTTTTTGTAGACAAAGACAGAAGACGTAATGAAGTTGAACAAAAAGAGGGACTCGAGTGAGGTGAAGGTTGGTCTGAGGTAACAAGATGAGAAAACACGAGGTCCAAATGAGGCGGCGAAAAAGAAGAAACTGAGTGGGGGCAGAGCTTTCTCCTCAGCTCCACGCATGCACAGTAGCAGCCTACTCCCCAGAGCGGAGGAAAAAGCCCGCAAAAAATGTTTGAGGCTAGCGCTTACAGATCTCCAAGCTCAGGTTCATGGGCAGGCCCAAAACCCAAGTGTGAGACTGCACACGGACCATGATGAAGATAATTGGTATCCAGAAATGGTCTACGCTTCAGAAGATGGATGGATTTTATTGGTCTGAATACAAAGACAATCCAAAAAGACTCTTATCATAAATATTTATGCACCAAATCAACAACAGGAGAAATTCTACAAAATTTTACAGGAACTGATCTCAAAACAGGACTATGATGAACTTTGCATCATTGGAGACTATAATGCAGTCTTTGAAAGAACTGCAAACAGAAAGTCTGTCACTGGAAAACAGAAACAAGGAAATGAACTTCCCCCAACGTTTTACCATCTAGCAGAAGAAAACAACTGTGTGGATGCCTGGAAAGTGAGAAATCCACAACAAGATTATACCTTCTATTCAGCAAGGTACAAGTATTGGTCAAGAATAGACGTGTATTGGATCTCCACCACAATGGTAAACGATATATTAGGAGTGGAAATTCTACCAGCAACATTTCCTGATCATAGCCCAATCACTCTTGAAATACAAGACACTCCTAAAAGAAATAGATGGACATTGAATACTTCTATTTTTTAAAATGAGAGGTTTGTAAGAGAATCCAAAAAAGAATTCCAAATGTTTTTTGAACAGAATATTCAACCAGGAACATCTATAAACATTGTATGGTATGCTTTTAAAGCCTTTGCCAGAGGATGGACAATTAGAAAATCAGTATATCTCAAGAAACAGAGATTAGAAAAATACTCCCAGATTCAAGACCAGATTAAAAAACAAGAAGTTGAAACAGGAACCTTTAAGTGAACAGAGAAAATCTAAACTTAAGATTTTGCAACATCAAATGAACTGTCTATTAACACAGGAAATAGCAAAAAAAAAAAGCTTTGCCAAACAAAATTACTTTGAAAATGCGAATAAATCAACTAGATGACTAGCCTATAAACTATGTAAAGAAAGGAAAAAAGATATACAAAAACACTCAAAAATCATTTGGGAGAAGAGAAAGTTTATACAAGAAAAGAGAAGCACCACAGGAACAAATTTAAAAAAAATTGAAATTCATAAACCTAAAATTTTTACAGAAAATCAGAGGAAAATATTAAATGACTCAATATCTGTAGCTGAATTGACAGAAGCACTGAAAAAACAAACAAAAAAAAAGGCAAAACCCCCAGGCCCAGATGAATTCCCGGTGGAATTTTACCATGTTTTTGAAGACCAACTGATAATACCATTAAAAGCTGTTCTACAAAATATAATAATTGAAGGCGAAATTCCAGATTCATGGAATGAAGCTCTGATAACAGTTAGATATAAACAAAACTCTGACAAAAAACGAATTAAAAATTACAGACCAATTTCTCTGTTAAATGTGGACTATAAAATTTACGCTTCCATCTTAGCTGCATGAATGAAAAGAACTCTCTCCCAAATGATCCATAAAGATCAAGCAGGTTTTCTTCCTAAAAGACAGAAATATGTGAGAATGATACTAAATGTTTTAGAATATTATGAAACCCATCCAGAAAAACAAATGGCTATAATTTTTCTTGACGCAGAAAAAGCCTTTGACAATGTCAGTTGGAACTTTATGCTTGAACTACTTTTAAATTCCCAAGATGGTATGGAATTTTATAAAATGGTTAAAGCAATTTACATTAAACAACAAGCTAAGATTCTTATTAATGGAGACTTATCATGAAATATTGAGATACAAAAAGGAACTAGACAAGGATGTCCCCTGTCACCTTTATTGTTTATTTTTGCTCTTGAAGTCCTAAATGATGTGATTAGAGCAGATTAGCAAATTAGAGGACTTAGGCTAAGAGGGGAAGAATACAAATGTTTAGCATTTGCAGTTGACTTAGCATTCATCTTGGAGAATCCTTCGAATTCCATAAAACAACTGATTACTTCTTTGCAAGGCTATGGAGAGGTGGCAGGACTTAAAATTAATTGTAAAAAACCAAAAATGCTTGTTAAAATCATGACTAAACCTCAAGCTCACCAGCTGCAAGAATTAGTAGCTCTAGAAATTCAAAAGATGATTAAATATTTAGAAATAAATATAACAAACAGATGCAGTTCTCTGATGGAAAATACATGGAACTGATGAAAGAAATTAAGAAAGAAAAATGGAAGAATCTTCAAATACCCTTCATGGGAAGAATTGCCACTATGAAAATGAATATATTACTAAGTTTGATCTTTTTATTTCAAACAATACCGATCCTTCAAAGTCAAAAATATTTTAAGGAACTTGATAAAATAATTATCCAATTTATTTGGCAAGGCAAAAAACCAAGAATAAAGCTTAAAGCATTGCAAGATGCCAAAGAGAGATGCCAAAGCTTTGTATTACCGGATTGATTGCTTTATTATAGAGCAGCGGCTTTGACTTGGATTAAAGATTGGGTTACTTTAGAAAATATAAGGCTTTTGAAAATAGAAGGTCACGATCCTCTGTTAGGATGGAATGCCTTTACATGGTATGGGAGAGCAGATGCCCATAAGTATTTCAAACAACATTTTATTAGATCCTCTTTATTGAAAGTATGGGAACAAATTTAAAATAACTTTTACAATAAGATTCCAAGATGGGTTGCTCCATTAGAAGCCCATTTTATAGAAATCCCAATCTATACCAAGAAGAAACAATTTTAAAATATGAAGATCTACTGAATATTAGAAACAAATTGAAATCAATAGAAACTTTAACTTGGTGGCAAAAAATTCGAATCTAGATATAGCAAAGATAAGTCGACAGGCTTCTATAACAAAATACCAGAAATAGATAAGGTATTATTGCATGTTGACGAGAAACCTATTTTAAAAATAAGACTCAAGATGAAATGGTTAAAAATGTTATGATAAAATGAGCACAAAACGTGGGACATAACATTGAACTAGATCAATGGTTGCAGTTGTGGGAAAAAATGTAAAAATTACAAAAGCAATTTCATATAAGGAAAATATATAAAATATGTTTTATAGATGGTATATTACACCTGATAAACTGGTTAAGTTTGATTCTAAATGTTCAAATGTCTGTTGGAAATGTCAAAACAAGGTTGGATCCTTTTACCATATGTGGTGGTTATGTGATAAAGCTAAAAAATAGTGGGCTTGGACCCATAAAATTTTGCAAAAAATTTAAAATGTACTATACCCTTTGTACCAGAAATATTTTTGTTGAGTTTTTTAGGGGCAAAGTAGTACCAGCATTCTGTGTACAGAAACAAGAACAGAATTTAATCTCTATCTAAACTACCTTGAACAGTATAGTCCCAGTCGGTCTCAGCAGTTCTTAGCCCAAAACCCCAACAATTGGTTCCCTCGGTTACTACATATAGGCTCCGGTCACACGGGCAGGAAACTGCGGGGGGGAAGCGTGGCTGTTTGCCCCGGGGCAAACTAATGCGCAGTTAAGGGATCAGACCTCCCCTGGAGGTTCTGTGGAGGTTCCGTGGGAAGGGAGAGGTGCTGATCACAGGACGATCCTGCGCACAACAAAGAAGCGTGCGGTGCGGCAAACGGGTGGGTTTTTTTTTGTCGTGTACACCATAAATGCGCATGCTCCGTTGGGTGCTTGTGCGCATCCACGGAGACTTGGAAAAAAAACCCTTGTTTGCAAGGGGACATGGGCGGGCGCTGGATGCCACCGGAAACGCGATCAGACGCCCGCCCTTGCCCCGCAGATTCCGGAAACTAGTACCTCCGAGGTACTAGTTTTTAGCAGCGCGGTTTCGGTGGGAAGCCTCGGTTGAGCCACGGAAGCACTACGCTTCCCAGATGTGCCGGTGAGATCGCACCTGGAAACTCCACCTGACTTCCGTCTCTCTAGCGTGGCTAATGTTCCGTGTGACCACAGCCACACTGTATTTGGTTACAACTGCCAGAATACTTTATGCTGAATATTGAAGAACAGAAACACTTACTCTCTTTTATAGTTTATGGTTTTGTAGTATGTAGTAGAAAACCAATAAAAAGTATAAAAGAGAGAGAGAGAGAGAGAGAGAGAGAGAAGAAATTATAAATAAAATTCTGGAAACAGCGGAAATGGACAAATTAACTTTAATTTTGAAAGGACGATCAGAAACTATATTTGAAAATACATGGTCAAGATTTTACAACTGGCTTGAAGATTATGTTAAAGTATCTAGAATTTCTTGAGGACATTTAAAGTATAAACTTGATATATTTTGAGATCATATTTTTAACGATATAAAGTGAAGTATATAAATTTATGTTTAATTAGGTATGAGGTTGTTTAAGATATATAACAAAAAGAAACTTCCCCCCATACATGTCTTAAAAAATAAAAAATATAGAAGAACAATATTACTTTCATGTGCTACAGACTTACATCTACTTTATTAACAGTTTTATTTTTTATACAAGACAAACAAAAACAGACATACAAAAATTTGGGGATTCCATTTATAACATTATTTGTCTGTTATGTTACCTCATACATTGTCTTATTATATATTTGTTATTTTTCCACAGTATATTTTTGAATAAATATTTGCTCATAACTAAACATTATAGTTCATATCTTCTGATTCGGTTGTATATCCACATGTCTTATTATAGTCTTCGATCCATTTAGAAAACCTTGTCCAAGTATTCTTGAAATTTCTTTCATATTGTCCTCTCAAAATTAAACTTAATTTGTCCATCTCTGCAGTTTCCAGTATTTTATTTATAATTTCTTCCTTTGAAGGCACCTCATTTTTTCTCCAATATTTGGCATATAATATTCTTGCAGCTGTCACTCCATGTATAATAAGATAGGAATCTTGTTTTTTACAATTATCAGGTAATATATTCAATAAAAACCAATTCTGGAATATATGGTATAGTACATTTTAACATTTTTTGTAACAATTCACGAGTCCAAGCCTAATATTTTTTAAAGTCTACCACAGGTCCACCACATATGAAAAAAGAACCAATTTTTTTTACACTTCCAACAACCATTTGGTAGCCCAGGATAAAACTTTGCTAATTTGTCTGGAGTGATATACCGTCAATAAAACATTTTATAGATATTTTCTTTAAATGAAATCAATATTATGACCCAAATTTTGCACCCATTGGACCATACAGTTTAACTATTTCATCTTATGTTTTGTTTTCTAACAATATTACATACTAGGAAAAAGGCCTGTTGTGGAAATAAATACAATGGCCTCTAGAAAGAGGCTCTGGGCGGGTGCCCCGGCCTTGGACACTCAGTGTCAATTTGCTGTGGTGACCTCAGCAGGGTATAATGACACTGAGTCCACCATTTTCTCCAGAGGAACTGATCTCTGCTACCTAAAGAACAG